>NC_069502.1:723165574-723465574 GCF_027579735.1 Bombina bombina | reverse complement strand
AAAAAAACGTTAATTTTTTCTCAATTTTAGGTTTCTCACTGAAATTATTTACAAACACCTTCTGCAATTATGGCACAAATGGTTGTAAATGCTTCTCTGGGATCCCCTTTGTTCAGAAATAGCAGACATATATGGCTTTGGCATTGCTTTTTGGTAATTAGAAGGCCTCTAAATGCCGCTGCGCATCACACGTGTATTATGGCTAGCAGTGAAGGGGTTAATTATGTAGCTTGTAGGGAGCTTGCAGGGTTAATTTTAGCTTTAGTGTAGAGCTCAGCCTCCCACCTGAAACATCAGACCCCCTGATCCCTCCCAAACAGCTCTCTTCCCTCCCCCACTCCACAATTGTCCCCGCCATCTTAAGTACTGGCAGAAACTCTGCCAGTACTAAAATAAAAGGTATTTGGCCCTTTTTTTAAAAAAAAAAAAAAAAGCATATTTACATATGCTGATGTGTAGGATCCCCCCTTAGACCCCAACCTCACTGATCCCCCACCAAACTGCTCTCTAACCCTTCCCCTCTGCAATAATGGGCGCCATCTTGGGTACTGGCAGCTGTCTGCCAGTACCCAGTTTTGTAACAAAATGTGCCTTTTTTTTTTAAATTCCCTTTTCTGTAGTGTAGCTTTCCCCCCCCACCGAGACCAACCCCCAACCCCTTCCAGGACCCTTAGATTGCATTTTAGTGGGGGTTTTTTTTCAACTTTTCAACTTTTTTTTTTCTGTAGTGTAGCGGTTCCCACCCGCTCCCGCCCCGTGCACGCGCCCGCCCACCACCCCCGTGCATGCGTGCGCTCCCGTGCGCGCCCCCGTAGCTCCCGCCCCCGATCCCGCCCCCCTCCACTCCACATAGCGCACCGATGGCCGCCACCCGCCTCCCACGTAAGCTCCCACCCACCAACGATACCGGCCATCGATGTCCGGTGCAGAGAGGGCCACAGAGTGGCTCTCTCTGCATCGGATGGCCAAGGGGGGTTATTGCAGGATGCCTCCATATCGAGCAGGATCGCTTCCAGCTGCTTTCCAGACCAAGGACGTACGCCACACGTCCTCGGTCATTAACTGACTTTTTTTTGAGGACGTGTGGCGTACGTCCTTGGTCGTTAAGGGGTTAAAGAAGCAGCAATGCACTCCTGGGAGCTAGTGGAACACATTTGTAAGCCAATGAAAATGGGCATACAAGTTCAGCTACCAATTAGCAGCTATCTCCAAGCTCCTAAGCCTATCTAGATATGATTTCAACAAATGATGCCACAAGAATTAAGCAAATTAGATAATAGAAGTAAATTGGAAAGTTGATTAAAATAGTATTTGGGTTTCATGTACCTTTAACCATGTGAATGGCATTTGTATATAGGCATTATGGGTATTATTGCTGAATCACTATATTGTCACTTTTAGGGCCAGATTACGAGTGGAGCACTTATAGTTACATGCAAGGGATATGGGGTTTATAGTGGGTGTTTGAGCATGTCAGGTTTACCGCTCGTACTACAAGTTAAAAGCAAATCAGCGATCGTCAAGGTTAGGACGTCTTCAGTGCTCTGGTTAACTTTTGCAAAACAAAAAAAGAACACCCAACACATAAAAAATATATTACAAAGTACAGTTTCACTCATAATAACATCATATAATAAAAAAATATTTGAAAAAAATTGCACAAAAAGTTATTAAGCCTCAAAGATATGAAGTACTTAGGTGTTAGAAAAAAAGGGCTGCAAAGGGCTTTAACATAGAGATACATTCATACATATGTCTAAATATGTATATGTACAGTATGTATGTATGTATATATATATATATATATATATACCTGTACATGTATATTTATACAGTATATGTGAACATGTAAAAGCATATTTATGCAATATTCATATTTAATTAAGTGTTATATTGTGTATTTACTGTAAATATTTCACATTCCAATGTTCTGCAGAATATGTTCTATGTATTTATAAATAGATATTCCTATATATATATCTGTAAATAGCTATACCGATATATATATTATATATATATATATACTAACTTTGGCTTTTTGAGCACATCGTGTTAGTATTCGTGAGAAAACTATTCACTTTCAACTTGTAACATAAGAACTATACGACGCGCACAAAACTCTTACTTCTAGCGGAGTTAGCGTCTGATCAGGAGCATTAAATAACGATCCACTTGTAATCTGGCCCTCAATATCTTACAAATAGCTTTTTTCTTTCTTTTTTTTACAGTATTTACATTTATTTATTGTAAAAGCTCTATTTCTAGTTTGCCGTGTTCTGAAAACAAGAACAAGACTATGTTTATCTATTACAAACACTTATAATATCTTCTTATACTGGATTTGAACGGTACTGAAACTTCATAACATTGTATCTGCCTAGAAGACGTTCAAATAAGATTGCACCT
Organism: Bombina bombina; assembly: GCF_027579735.1. Taxonomy (NCBI): domain Eukaryota; kingdom Metazoa; phylum Chordata; class Amphibia; order Anura; family Bombinatoridae; genus Bombina; species Bombina bombina. Next base: position 723,463,168 of record NC_069502.1, on the reverse strand, counting down.
TTGTGACAGAGTTTTATAGGCAACGCTCCATCATGCACATTCATGACAGTGCGTTTTACAGTGTTTGTACCTACAGTATTGAACTAAACTGTGCTTTTACAATTAATACATTTGAATAATGTAAAAAAAAAAACACAATACTTAATTATATAAAAAGTGACAATATAGTGATTGAGTAATCATGCCCACTATGCCCATTATGTCTAAATACAAATGGCATTCAGATGATTTAGCAGTGTTGAGGATGGAATCGGATTGCAATAGGTTAATCTCACAAATGTAAATTAGCATTTCCCTTACACACTGAGCAAAGAGTTTAATTCAAGAGCACTTTACTGTAACCTTAACAGGTGTGAAAGGGCTATTGTATATGCCAGTTTATATTGAGAAAACAAGCATTTAACACAAAAAAAGGCCTTTTCAGAACTTACTGTTGTAAATGGGTTTACGGCTCCTGGCTTTTAACGCATTTATTCATTTTGCAATGTTCCCACTTGAAAAACATATTGACTAATTTGGCCGGAAATCAAAAAAAAGTTTTGTGAGCAACAGATAGATTGTAATCAACTCCAATGTAAAGTAAAATATGAATTGTAAAACATACACAGAAATATAAAAAGCATGGTCATAACTTGCTAAATTTACTAAGAAACATTCAAATTACAATCAGACTTTGAACGATTCACAATCCTAAATACATTGATGTATACAAAGTCTTAATGCATTAAAAACACAATAGAGAGTACAAAGTTTAAATGTAATAAAAGTATAAAGTAAATTAAATGGACAGTAAACACTAGACTTGTGCATGAGTAACAAAAATTGTTTCGGATGAATCTTTTGGAATGAATAACCAGAAAAATTAGTTTTTCAGAATATTAGTTTTCTGCACTGTTTTGTATTAATTTAGATTTTAATTGGATTTAATACTGAATATTCAGGGAACATTTACATTAGTTTTAAAGTAAAAAGTTCACCAATAGCCTTATACTTGCCATCCAGCGCACTGGAGAGCTTCACTAATCCCGACCCTGCTTCATAGAATCCCTGTCTGTGTTAATAGGAGGCTTAGTACTTAAACACAGGCTCTGGGATCTGCCACTCAAAGCCTCCTATTAGCACAGCCGGGCTCTGTAAAGAAGGGTTAGGATAAGAGTGGCTCTACAGCGTGCTATAGGTAATTATTGTAAACAATTAATAATTACATTATGTTTACTGTCTTGCAATAAATTAAAATGTGAGTGTTAAAATGTTTAAATTAATTAACCCCTTCACTACTGGGAATTTTTTGAGAAAAATGCTCAAAATACCAAAATATTTTAAGCTTTTTTGCTATCACTTCATTTAAACACAAATATAGCCTTGTGTTTTTTTATTTACCTATGAAAATTATGTTAAAAAAAATATTAAGTAGAAAACCCAAGGTGTTGTTCTAGGCCCATTTTGGTATATTTCATACAACTATTTCGCCGCCAAAAGAGATCGAATAAAAAAATATTGTTAACTTTTTCACAAACTTTGGGTATCTCACTGAAATTATTTACAGGGCACTTGTGCAATCATGACTCAAATAATCATAAAAGCTTCTCTGTGATTCCCTCAGTTCACAAATAGCAGACATACATATCATTGCTTTTTAGTAATTAGAAGTCCGCTAATTGCAGCTGAGCAACACACTTCTGAAATTACCAATCAGCCACCAATCAGCAAGCACTATCCAGAGTGCTAAACAAAAAATGGGCGATTCCTCCTTTAAAAAAAACAACCCAAAAAACATACCGAATTACAAAGTTGCTTAAAATTGCAGAAGAAAGAGAAAAAAATGTGGGTTTATTTCCCTTTAAAATACATTGTATGTGTGGTTCTTAAAATTATAGTAGTAATAGAGAGAATGTAATATTTGTTGTCAGAAAGATTTTGGTAAGTAAAACCAGGCGTAAACCAGTAATGACATCATCTAAAATAAAAAGTGTGTGACATTATATACACTTACAAATATCTGTGACATTTTGATAAGATTGAAATGCCACTGGAAGAAACATTAATTAATATACAACGTTTTATAAAGCTGCAACCTTTTATTAAAATGACTATTTTTCAATTTTTCAGATTCATTTTCAACAACAGCACAAACAGGTATAAGATTTTTTTTTTATTTATTTATTGATTTGACCCCTATGATTGTAAAAATTGAAATCTTTTCATTTAGAAGCTAAAACAAATAATATATTTTTAAAAAGCAGAGTTGTCCCGTGTATATTTCAAAGGATGGGATAGACATATGTGTGTGTTAATTTACAATTCTTTTTTCAAAAACAGTCTACCTTTTTTAATAATAGCAAAACCTATGCTGTATATCTAGTATTATTTACAACAATATATAACAATATATCAAATTTAAAATGCATTCTATTTGCTAAGGATGAAATAAATCTTTTGATTTAGGAGCTAATATATATATATATATATATATATATATATATATTTATTTATTTAAAAAAAGCAGAGTTGGCCCATGTATACTTCAAAGGATGGTATGGACATATGTGTGGGTTGGTTTACAATCTTCTTTCAAAAGCAGGCTACCTTTTTTTAAAATAGCAAAATATATACTGTATATCTAGGATTATTTACAACAATATATACAATTTAAAATACATTCTATCTGCTAAGGATGAAATAAATATTTTTTTTTTTTTCTGTAGTGTGGAATAGGGAACAGAATTGAAGTGTCCCCCATTCATCCAAGAAGATAGCACCCCCAAGCAAGTGGTATCCCCAGGTGCCGTAGCAAATTGCAGACAACATACTAAAAGGGCAACTTGATCCCCTGTGCCCCGCTCGATCAGCGCCCCTTTTAAGAAGTTCAGGACTAGGGCTTAATTCCGGTCTGACGCTGAGTTCCAGGAGCCTGGCTAGGCTGAAGAAGTTTTGTCGGCCCTTCAGCCTTCACCACATCTCCTTGACAAAATATGTTATGTCATGTACAATATAGATTATTTAAACTATTGTAGATATCTTAAAAGGTATTTAATGGTTGCTTGTTATTATTTCAAACATAAATATATATTTGAAAATATATGTTTATGTTTAAAATAAGAGAAAGCATCATTAAATACCTTTTATTCTATAGATATATACAATACTTTAAACAATATGCATTGAACCTGACTATGCATATTATTTAAACATTGATACCTAATCTGTCATAACCTAAAACTGCCTGTAGAAACTAACGGCTAGATCACAAGTTTTGTCGGTAAGGCTGTGCGGTGCTAACGCTCCTTTTTTTCTTACCGCTCCCTTTAAACAACGCTGGTATTACGAGTTTTCTGCAAGCCGTGCTCGTGCACGATTTCCCCATAGGAAACAATGGGGCTGAGCTGGGTGAAAAAAAACCTAACACCTGCAAAAAAGCAGCGTTCAGCTCCTAACGCAGCTCTGTTGTTTCCTATGGGGAAAGAAAATTTACGTATGCACCTAACACCCTAACATGAACCCCGAGTCTAAACACCCCTAATCTTACACGTATTAACCCCTAATCTGCCGCCCCCGCTATCGCTGACACCTACATTATAATTATTAACCCCTAATCTGCCGCTCCGGACACCGCCGCCACCTACATTATACTTATAAACCCCTAATCTGCTGCCCCCAACATCGCCGACACCTACATTATAGTTATTAACCCCTAAAGTGCCCCCCCAACGTCGCCACAACTATATTAAATTTATTAACCCCTAATCTGCCGCCGCCACTATAATAAAGTTATTAACCCCTAAACCTAAGTCTTAACCTAACCCCCAATAACTTAAATATAATTTAAATTAAACCAAATTAATTTAACATAATTAAATAAATTAATCCTATTTAAAACTAAATACTTACTGATAAAATAAACCCTAAGCTAGCTACAATATAACTAATAGTTACATTGTAGCTATCTTAGGATTTATTTTTATTTTACAGGCAACTTTGTATTTATTTTAACTAGGTACAATAGTTATTAAATAGTTATTAACTATTTAATAACTACCTAGCTAAAATAAGTACAAAATTACCTGTAAAATAAATCCTAACCTAAATTACAATTACACCTAACACTACACTATCATTAAACTAATTACCTAAACTACCTACAATTAATTACAATTAAATTAAATAAACTAAATTACGAAAAAAACAAACACTAAATTACAGAAAATAAAAAATGAATTACAAGAAATTTAAACTAATTACACCTTATCTAATCCCCCTAATAAAATAAAAAAGCCCCCCAAAATAAAAAAAATTCCCTACCCTATATTAAATTACAAATAGCCCTTAAAAGGGCCTTTTGCAGGGCATTGCCCCAAAGTAATCAGGGCATTGCCCCAAAGTAATCAGCTCTTTTACCTGTAAAAAAAAAATACAATACCCCCCAACATTACAACCCACACACCCCTACTCTAAAACCCACCCAATCCCCCCTTAAAAAAAACTAACACTAACCCCCTGAAGATCACCCTACATTGAGCCGTCTTCACCCAGCCGGGCACAAGTGGTCCTCCAGAGGATCCGAAGTCTTCATCCGATCGGGGCAGAAGAGGTCCTCCAGATGGTAGAAATCTTCATCCAGACGGCATCTTCTATCTTCATCCTTCCGGAGCGGAGCGGGTCCATCTTCAATCCAGCCGAATCGGAGCATCCTCTACAAACGAAGTCCTAACGAAGAATGAAGGCTCCTTTAAATGATGTCATCCAAGATGGCGTCCTTTAAATTCCGATTGGCTGATAGAATCCTATCAGCCAATCGGAATTAAGGTAGGAAAAATCCTATTGGCTGATGCTATCAGCCAATCGGATTGAAGTTCAATCCGATTGGCTGATCCAATCAGCCAATAGGATTGACCTTGCATTCTATTGGCTGATTGGAACAGCCAATAGAATGCAATGTCAATCCTATTGGCTGATTGGATCAGCCAAAAGGATTGAACTTCAATCCAATTGGCTGATTACATCAGCCAATAGGATTTTTCCTACCTTAATTCTGATTGGCTGATAGGATTCTATCAGCCAATCGGAATTCAAGGGATGCCATCTTGGATGACGTCATTTAAAGGAACCTTCATTCTTTGTTAGGACTTCGTTTGAAGAGGATGCTCCGCGTCGGCTGAATTGAAGATGGACCCGCTCCGCTCCGGAAGGATGAAGATAGAAGATGCCGCCTGGATGAAGATTTCTACCATCTGTAGGACCTCTTCTGCCCCGATCGGATGAAGACTTTGGACCCTCTGTAGGACCACTTGTGCCCAGCTGGGTGAAGACGGCTCAAGGTAGGGTGATCTTCAGGGGGTTAGTGTTAGTTTTTTTTTAAGGGGGGATTGGGTGAGTTCTAGAGTAGGGGTGTGTGGGTGGTGGGTTGTAATGTTGAAGGGGTATTGCATTTTTTTTTTACAGGTAAAAGAGCTGATTACTTTGGGGCAATGCCCCGCAAAAGGCCCTTTTAAGGGCTATTTGTAATTTAGTATAGGGTAGGGATTTTTTTTTTATTTTGGGGGGCTTTTTTATTTTATTAGGGGGATTAGATTAGGTGTAATTAGTTTAAAATTCTTGTAATTCTTTTTTTATTTTCTGTAATTTAGTGTTTGTTTTTTTCGTAATTTAGTTTATTTAATTTAATTGTAATTAATTGTAGGTAGTTTAGGTAATTAGTTTAATGATAGTTTAGTGTTAGGTGTAATTGTAACTTAGGTTAGGATTTATTTTACAGGTAATTTTGTCTTTATTTTAGCTAGGTAGTTATTCAAAAGTTAATAACTATTTAATAACTATTGTACCTAGTTAAAATAAATACAAACTTACCTGTAAAATAAATATACATCCTAAGCTAGCTACAATGTAACTATTAGTTATATTGTAGCTATCTTAGGGTTTATTTTATCGGTAAGTATTTAGTTTTAAATAGGATTAATTTATTTAATTATGTTAAATATATTTTGTTTAATTTAAATTATATTTAAGTTAGGGGGTTAGATTTAGGATTAGATTTAGGTTTAGGGGTTAATACATTTATTAAAGTGGCGGCGATGTCCGGTTGGCAGATTAGGGGTTAATAATTGTAAGTAGGTGGCGGCGACGTTGGGGGCGGCAGATTAGGGGTTAATAAATATAATGTAGGTGTTGGCGATATTAGGGGCAGCAGATTAGGGGGTTCATAGGTATAATGTAGGTTGCGGCGATGTCCGGTCGGCAGATTAGGGGTTAAAAAAAGTATTTTAGTGTTTGTGATGTGTGGGGGCCTCGGTTTAGGGGTTAATAGGTAGTTTATGGGTGTTACTTTTTAGCACTTTAGTTAAGAGCTTTATGTTCCGGCGTTAGCCCATAAAACTCTTAACTACTGACTTTTAAATGCGGTAGGAGTCTTGAAAGGAGAGGGTGTACCGCTCACTTCTTCCAAGACTCGTAATACCAGCATTAGGCAAATCCCATTAAAAAGATAGGATACGCAATTGATGTAAGGGGATTTGCGGTAAGCTTGAGTCGCAGAAGAAAAGTGAGCGGTACACCTGTACCTGCCAGATTTGTAATACCAGCGGGCGTTAAAAAGCAGCGTTGGGACCTCTTGATCTGCAGGGGGCGGCGTTGCACCAGCAGCTCACAAGAGCTACTGGTGCAATGCAGAATACAGAGAGCGTATTGCTCTCCGCATTCAGCGAGGTATGTCGGACCTGATCCGCACTGTCGGATCAGGTCCGACAGACCTTTTATAAATAGGCCTCTTTGTCATAGACGACAACTTATGTTATAATCAAAATCAGGTAACAGACAGAAAGGATTAGAGTGTTAAATCCAAGTATTGTAGTTGATATTTTCTATATAGTACGAAAAATCAATGTTTGTCAACAGGGAATTCATAGAACTATATTTAAGCAAAAACTAGTTTGACATGCCTTATAAAAACAACAAATGAAAATCATTCCAGGTCATTAACAGTAGTTGCTCACAGAAGACATTTTTAAATATAACTTCTTCAATCTCATGGAAATCTTATTTTCCATTTTTTCATATAATCTAAAAACTACCCTTATCTTAAAGGGGCAATACATCCTTTTTATTTTATTATTATTATTATTATACTTTATTTATTAAGCGCCAACATATTCCGCAGCGCTGTCCATGGATACAATTCATTTAAATAAAACAATACAAGACTTGTAAGATACAGGACAAAATTTACAAACACATACAGGAGGGATTGAGGGCCCTATTCCCGTGGGAATTTACAATCTAGAAGGGTAGGAGGTTTGGAAACAGGAGGTGAGGACTGCAAGATTGAGAAGGATGTTAATACAGAGTTAGATGAGGGAAATATTAGGTAAGTGAAATTAATTTATTATTGAGTTTTTATGTACAAATGTGCCCTTTGCGGGCACGCAATAATTAACCAGCCATTTCAAGTGGCCGGTTATTGCTACCACAAGCTCGCAATTAACCGGAGTGTAATATACTTTATTGGAAAAAAAAGATAGTAGCATTTTTTACTTTTAATAAAATAACTGCAAAAAGCAGTTATATGGGGTTAAAGGTGGCGGGTGTGGGGCGTTAAAAAAAAACAGCACTGAAAAGTGCCTTTACATTGCGATACATGGGAACTGTGTGTTCCCTGTAAATATACTGTATATGTATATGCTTATATACATATATATATATATATATAATCATTAATATATATATTTAAAATTGCTGCTCATCACTGCACTACTTACCCCCTTCGCTGCTCTGTCTCACGGCATGAGAATGAGGCTCCCACTGGAGCCTATGGAAGCGCCCTTTCATTGCATTGCACTCAAATTGTAATACCTTACTCAGTGAAGCACAAATATCACTTTTGCGAAAGCAATATTTAGCACTCCACTTGTATTCTGGCCCATAGTGTATTACAGTAATGAAACACTCATCATAAAACAACTTTATACAAAATATAAGTTTTAAAAAGCATTTACACTGTTATTATATTAACAAAATGTGCATGGTTTAACATTAAATGGACATTTCTAAAGTCTTGTGAGCATGTTTACCTTATCCTTTCAATGGCTAGTAACATAAATGGTAGTCTAAAATGATGAAGCATTCATGTGGCGTGTTAAAGGGTCAGTGATAAAATTTGTCATCTGGAGAACAGTAATGCTCTACTGGGACCTAGCTGGACATATCTGATGAGCCAATGAAAAGAAGCATATATGTGTAGGCACCATTCACAAGCTAGCTCTCATTAGTGCACTGCTGCTCCATAGCTGACATTAATTGCAGGTGTTGGACACATTGGGGTCAATCACAATTCTTAATAAAAATGTATCTAATGATTTTAAACAGAAAACACTGTTAACATCTATAAATAATTTGCTAAGGTTTTGTAAAGGATTGTGGGTGACCCTGTAGTCCTATCACAGCAACCGTGCAGTAATAAATGGATCTAACACACTTTTATGCCCTTTTATAGTGAAATTTACCTAAGCATGCAACATTCTGCACAGTGAGTGGTTAGCTCAGATTACATCTCTCCTTGGCCGTGGGAAAATAGAACTGAAAATTGGATTCTACCAGGCTATTCAGGATGAAAGTGGGCTACCTTAAAGGGACACTGAACCCAAAATTTTTATTTAATAATTCAGATAGAGCATGCAATTTTAAGCAACTTTCTAATTTACTCCTATTATCAATTTTTCTTCGTTCACTTGATATCTTTATTTGAAAAATAAGGCATCTAAGCTTTTATTTTATTCAGAACTCTGGACAGCACTTTTTCATTGGTGGATGAATTTATCCACCAATCAGCAAGGACAACCCAGGTTGTTCACCAAAAATGGGCCGGCATCTAAACTTACATTCTTGCATTTTAAATAAAGATACCAAGAGAATGAAGAAAATTTGATAATAGGAGTAAATTAGAAAGTTGCTTAAAATGTCATGCTCTATCTGAATCCTGAAAGAAAAAATTTGGGTTCAGTGTCCCTTTAATGATGGTGTTAAATCATATAGGAACTTTATTTGTGTTTAAGTTGAGTTTAAAGTCTCTTTAAGTAGAAACTTATATGGAACCATTATTACAGTATTAATCACAGCAGCATATTGTATGTATCAGTATGTTACAGAATATTATACTGTACAATCCATTTAAGTCATCAACATTTTAAAAATAGATAGATAAATAGAAAGATTGATAGACAGATAGATAAAACAGATAGACATTTTTGTCGCTTGTTTTATCATGTTTTTCTTTTTTTTTCAGACACAACATATGGTTTGACAACAGGTATGCAATGTATTCATCTATACGCTTCAGCAGATATATTATAACATTATATTAATCTTTTTTTTTTAATTCTTTATAACTTCCAGGAATTAGCTATTCGTGTGGAGGGCTCTTAACACAGTATTCAGGAGAGATAACCACTCCTTTCTATCCAAACCTTTATCCACCACTTGCCTATTGCTCATGGGAAATTAGGACAGCAGCCGGTTATTATATAGAGCTACAGTTTCTTGATTTTGAGTAAGTTTTTGCATCTAAGGTAAAATCATTAATTCCTCTTTGCTTAAGTACCTGAAAAAAAAAAACGTTTTAAAGGATTTGAACCATTTTTCATAGCCATACTGTTTAAGGATTGTGGTATATAATATAAATAACTCAGATTGTATTAAATTGTTCTGGGATTGATGCTCACTCAGGGTTATTTCCATATTTGCTAATTTATGGCCAAAGAGATTTTTAATACTTCATTTTAAAACAAAGCTTCATTTTTTCCCTCCTTTAGTAAGATACATTCATTTAAATTTTTTTTTTTTTTTTTTTAGTGATTGCCAAACTGAACAGATGGTTATTCCAATCTAAAAGTTAACTAAAAAAAAATAGCTCAGTAAATAATTAACTGATTCACTTCAAAACTATGATTTTTATAGTAAATGATAAGTCAAACACATATATAAAATTTCAGGAAAATTCATAGTATCAATCCAAAAATATAATTTTTGAAACAAAAATGTACTGTAAAAGTGATTTAAAGGTTCACTATTTCCTTGCTGTTTAGTGAACATCTAGGACAGATCATTCTCTTGTTCAATTGGTTATGTGAAAGCAAGGGACGGGGTTGCAGAAGAAACTTTTAATGAGAATTGCCATAGGGTTTAATAGTCTTTTTTTCAGACTAACAGTAAGTAAGGGACTTGAAACCCAAAATATTTCTTTCAGGATTCAGATAGAGAATACAATTTACAACAACATTCCATTTTACTTCTATTATCTAATTTGCTTCATTCTTTAGATATCTTTTATTGAAGAAATAGCACTGCACATGGGTGAGCCAAACTGGAGATACACTGTAAGGAGCTAACAAAATATAGATTTGTTTCAGTTGTATAAAAATACTAATTTTATTGTATAAAAACAACAATTATTTAAAATGCAATTGCAATCTTTAAAAACAGATTGCAATGGCTTTTTAAATCATTGTTGTTTTTATACAATAAAAGAGTCTGTCTAGGTGTTCTTTTCAACAAAAGATACCAAGTGAACAAAGCAAATTAAATAATAGAAGTAACGTGGAAAGTTGTTTAAAATTGCATGCTCTGAGGCCCATTTATCAAGCTCTGAATGGAGCTTGAGGGCCCGTGTTTCTGGCGAGTCTTCCGACTCGCCAGAAACGCAAGTTATAAAGCATCGGTCTAAAGACCACTGCTCCATAACCTGTCCGCCTGCTCTGATGAGGCGGACAGAGATCAACACAATTCAACCTGATCGAGTACGATCGGCTTGATTGACACCCCCCTGCTGGCGACCAATCTGCAGGGGGCGGCATTGCACCAGCAGTTCACAAGAGCTGCTGGTGCAATGCTGAAATGGAGAGCGTATTGCTCTCCGCATTCAGCGAGGTCTGTCGGACCTAATTCGCACTGTCGGATCAGGTCCAACAGACCTTTGATAAATAGGTCTCTCTGAATCTTAAAATTTGAGTTTTCTGTCCCTTTAAATAACATGTGATTTCTTCATGTAGAGATTAGCTGTTTTAATGACATATTATATTTTTCCATTTTGATGACAGTCCAACACCAAACCGATAGAAATATATACAATCTTAGCTATTCTCAGATGCAGTGATAAAAATCCCTTTAACCTAATACTTTTTTTGAGGACTTTTTATTGTTGTAAATTTTGTAATCCAATACGTTATAATTCAACCGGCTCTCTAGGGATATTCTAGTGGATATACCAATTTATAATTCAGCTTCTATAAAGCCAGATAAACATAGTCCCTCCAGTACTCAAGGGATTGCCCCCCCCCCCCCCCCCCCCCCGGAAATACAAAGTCAAAGGTCTCCATGTACGCAGCAGTGAGAGCTGCTCCGGAGCCCTTGCAAGGCAGGTTCACTTGGCGCCAGCTGGCCCGCATGGCTATTGGCTAAGAGGTGGAAACGTCACCTCACAGCAAAATAGCTTTCTGCTGTGGGCTACCTGAGGATCTCAGTGCAGCGAACGCTTCAAACAAATAAAGGAACTTTCAGCATGAAGTATTTTATACTTCATGACTGAAAGTCCCCTTTATTCGTTCCACTGGTAAATCCTAGAGTTTCACAAACACTAGGATTTACCATCACTTAAAGGCGTTAAGGAACACAAGATCCATGTTACAATAATCTACACAGGGAATTGCAGGTCCACACAATCTGATGACACAAGTTCACATCACTTGCGCTTCACTCTAGCAGGCTGACATTTCATGTCACTCACAGGCAATGAGCACTTTGGACTTTGCCCTTTCACATAGCCTGATGGAATCTGTAGTTAGGATAAATTTTATAGTCATTGAAGTCCAACATATATCCTAAATAAGAAAAGTGAACCTCAGTGCGGATTTACATCAGCATATCATTTAGAAAAATAAACAGAATATACTTAACTACAGCAAGATATCTAATAATACAAATTCTTAATGTCTACGGTTACCAACATTTTCTATTTAGTAAAAAAATATCTTCTAAATAAGATGGTACCAAATCTAGTAAGGGACATAAACATTTGTAAAAATCAATCAATCAAAAAACGAAATTGAAATTGGTTAAAAAACATTTACAGTATATGTGTTTATGTGTGTGCGCAAGAGAGTGAGGTTGTGTGTGTAGATATGTAGAGCGGCCATAGTTACAGTTTGTGAGAAGTGTTAGTTTCTAGCAATTTTTTTTAATTCCTTTTGGATAAGATTTATTACTAGTTTTATATGAAAGACACATGTACAATACTTGATTTGTTATATTTCTTTTCATGCATTAATAGTAAATATATATTCAGATTATCTGGAAAACAGAGCTAATTTGTACATATTTTTTTTTTAATCTCATGGTCTGGTTGATGTATTGTTTCTGAGACCTAAGTTGATCAGAACTAGCTAACTGTATGACTGGCTTATTCACAGAACACTATCTAAAAATTAGGTCAGTTTGCCATTTCAGTCCATCAAAATTCCCATGCAAAGTTCATTGTATGACCTTTTGAAAAGTTTTCAAATTCTAACCATTCAAATCTGTGTTAAAGCTTTCAAACGCATTTTAAACTCTGCTGTACTTTGCATGAATGCAGGTCATCCCCAGATTTCAAATCAATCAGAAAAAAATACGTATTAAGAACATTTTTTCAGGAGTTTTTGGAATTTTCACCTTGGCTTTGATAAACAAAAAAATATTGTGTCTGTTCGAGTGGAAGTTGTTTGCTGTTTACAGAGTTTTTTCAATGTTAAACAAAAGCCCTTGCTCATGGTCATGTCTCATGTTAATTTACATACAAAAGTGAAAAATACATGGTGTTTAGACTTTTAAACATGACTGTTAATTATAAAATTAATAAAAATGATATGAAATAATAAATTATACAAAATAAGTGATGTAAATGGTTATTTGAAAAAAAATGAAGGCAATTTATGTGCCTTCATTATTAAACTTGTAAACTGAAACTCACCTAGATTTAAAAAAAAATAAAATAAAAAAAACAATACCCTCTATTTTGAGGGCATTTGGGGCACTTTAAGAAAATTAACCAGAGATCTAATCTCTGGTTAATTTTCAGAGCTCTAATTGATACCGTAAATTTGTGGTAGCTCCTGCAAATGGGCAAAAGCGACCATATAGAGAAAGAAAAATGGTGCACTGTCTGCCCATCATGACAACATATTACAATCAATCCCATGAAAGTCGCAACCATGCTACCCCCTTTTGAATCTTATTTTATAGAAGCAAGCACTGTTAGTGAGAATTACAACAGTGTGAGTGTGACTTCAAATCAAAATTTATTCTGATAAAAATAATTTAAAAGGGATATTGTAAATGGCAAGGTGAGTAACTGGCAAGACTCCAAAGTGTGTGTATATATACATACACACATATATATATATATATATATATATATATATATATATATATATATATATGTGTGTGTGTGTGTGTGAATATACATATATATTTATATATATAGATATATATAGATAGATAGATAGATAGATAGATAGATAGATAGATAGATAGATAGATACCAAACTGCAGCATGACCCACCCACAGTCACCTGCCTGGGTGCAATGATACAAAGTAATAGCCAAGGAAAAAATTGCACTCACAGGACTTTTTCAACAAGTAATCAATATACTTTAATGAAATGTTTTTGGGGATCCCTTCGTTAGCATAACAAGTGAGAGAAAATCACACAATATACAGTGAATGCTAAACAAATATATATATATATATATATATATACACATACCTTTTGAGCCCTTTCCAATCAAATACCTTAAACACATGCTATATAATGTTTAAACAATTTTAATATGTTTTAATTGTTTTTAATAGAAATGCTTAAAATTACTGTTTTTTTACTTAGAAGACAATATTCTTTACATTTTTAAAAACAATAAAATAAATATAAACATACTTGTATATTTTCATATATATATATAATTTACAATTTTTATATATATATATATATATATATATATATATATATACAGGGAGTGCAGAATTATTAGGCAAATGAGTATTTTGACCACATCATCCTCTTTATGCATGTTGTCTTACTCCAAGCTGTATAGGCTCGAAAGCCTACTACCAATTAAGCATATTAGGTGATGTGCATCTCTGTAATGAGAAGGGTGTGGTCTAATGACATCAACACCCTATATCAGGTGTGCAAAATTATTAGGCAACTTCCTTTCCTTTGGCAAAATGGGTCAAAAGAAGGACTTGACAGGCTCAGAAAAGTAAAAAATAGTGAGATATCTTGCAGAGGGATGCAGCACTCTTAAAATTGCAAAGCTTCTGAAGCGTGATCATCGAACAATCAAACGTTTCATTCAAAATAGTCAACAGGGTCGCAAGAAGCGTGTGGAAAAACCAAGGCGCAAAATAACTGCCCATGAACTGAGAAAAGTCAAGCGTGCAGCTGCCAAGATGCCACTTGCCATCAGTTTGGCCATATTTCAGAGCTGCAACATCACTGGAGTGCCCAAAAGCACAAGGTGTGCAATACTCAGAGACATGGCCAAGGTAAGAAAGGCTGAAAGACGACCACCACTGAACAAGACACACAAGCTGAAACGTCAAGACTGGGCCAAGAAATATCTCAAGACTGATTTTTCTAAGGTTTTATGGACTGATGAAATGAGAGTGAGTCTTGATGGGCCAGATGGATGGGCCCGTGGCTGGATTGGTAAAGGGCAGAGAGCTCCAGTCCAACTCAGACGCCAGCAAGGTGGAGGTGGAGTACTGGTTTGGTCTGGTATCATCGAAGATGAGCTTGTGGGGCCTTTTCGGGTTGAGGATGGAGTCAAGCTCAACTCCCAGTCCTACTGCCAGTTTCTGGAAGACACCTTCTTCAAGCAGTGGTACAGGAAGAAGTCTGCATCCTTCAAGAAAAACATGATTTTCATGCAGGACAATGCTCCATCACACGCGTCCAAGTACTCCACAGCGTGGCTGGCAAGAAAGGGTATAAAAGAAGAAAATCTAATGACATGGCCTCCTTGTTCACCTGATCTGAACCCCATTGAGAACCTGTGGTCCATCATCAAATGTGAGATTTACAAGGAGGGAAAACAGTACACCTCTCTGAACAGTGTCTGGGAGGCTGTGGTTGCTGCTGCACGCAATGTTGATGGTGAACAGATCAAAACACTGACAGAATCTATGGATGGCAGGCTTTTGAGTGTCCTTGCAAAGAAAGGTGGCTATATTGGTCACTGATTTGTTTTTGTTTTGTTTTTGAATGTCAGAAATGTATATTTGTGAATGTTGAGATGTTATATTGGTTTCACTGGTAAAAATAAATAATTGAAATGGGTATATATTTGTTTTTTGTTAAGTTGCCTAATAATTATGCACAGTAATAGTCACCTGCACACACAGATATCCCCCTAAAATAGCTAAAACTAAAAACAAACTAAAAACTACTTCCAAAAATATTCAGCTTTGATATTAATGAGTTTTTTGGGTTCATTGAGAACATGGTTGTTGTTCAATAATAAAATTAATCCTCAAAAATACAACTTGCCTAATAATTCTGCACTCCCTGTGTATATATATATATATATATATATATATATATATATATATATATATATATATATATATATATTTTTTTTTTGCATGTGTTTAAGGTATTTGATCTCTATATAAATAGATATATACAGTTCATATAAATATATATATATATATATATAGATATATATAGATATATATATATATATATATATATATATATATATATATATATATATAAAAATATACTGTATACATAGTATAATAATATTTTTTTCTAAGTGAAGAACATAAAAATTTTAAGTATTCCTTCCTTTGGTTTTGGCCTTAGTGCACTTGGTCTAGTGCAATATGAGGTTAGCAAGCAATAAAATGAAAAGGCTATTGTTAGTGCACCCAATATAAGTTTATAGGTCGAGGGAGTTAGCACAGTTGCGATATCCGAAGTCCTGACTTTAGCACGCCTGAGTCTTTCGCTCATGCGCTAACTTTTTCCTTTGAACTTGTAATATCAGTTCTAACTCGAGTTCAGTTAGTACTCATGAGCAATAAAAAATGATTGCCCCACATATAATCTAGGCCTTGGTTGGAAAGCAAAAAAACATTTTTGGAGCAAATCGCTGATAGATTGTAATTGACCCCAATGTGTTTAAAGGGACAGTCTAGTCAAAACTAAATGTTTATGATTCAGATAGGGCATGTCATTTTAAACAACATTCCTGTTTACTTTTATCATCAAATTTGCTTTGTTCTCTTTGTATTCTTAATTGAAAGCTAAACATAGGTAGACTCATATGCTAATTTTTAAGCCCTTGAAGGCCGCCTCTTATCTGAATGCATTTGACAGTTTTTCTCAGCTATAGGGTGTTAGTTCAGGTGTGCCATATAAATAACATAGTGCCCGTGGAGTTACTTATGAGAGAGCAATGATTGGCTAAAATGCAAGTCTGTCAAAAGAACTGAAATAAGGGGGCAGTCTGCAGAAGCTTAGATACAAGGTAATCACAGAGGTAAAACGTATATTACTATAACAGTGTTGGTTATGCAAAACTGGTGAATGTGTAATAAAGGGATTATCTATCTTTTTAAAATATAAAATTCTGGAGTGGATTGTTACTTTAAACTCCTCAAATGTTTTGAACACCTAGGTAAGGTACCACTTGGGAACCACAAAGAACTGCTGATTTTAAGTGGACATGTTCAGTGATCCAGTCAGCAGTAACAGTCACATGACTCATCTGTACAATTTGGACTGTTAATTGGCTCACCATTGTGCTTGCTTAGGACCAGCAGTTCTCTGCAGTTCCAAAGTGGTACTTTAACTATGCGCTTAACTCCTTTGCATTGACTAAACACATAGGGCTAGATTTAACAAGCAGCGGATGATGCGGTCTCCGCTAAAAGTTTCCAGCTCACCAGAAACTGAAGTTAAGAAGCAGCGGTCGTAAAACCGATTCTCTTTAACTTGTCCGCCACCTTTTAGGTGCTGGACTGCAATCATCCCAATCCGATACGACCGATTGGCTGCAAATATGCAGGGGGCGGCATTGCACAAGCATTTCACAAGAAATGCTTGTGCAATGTTAAATGCCGACAGTGTATGCTGTTGATATATAGCAATGTCGGGATGACATGATTCGCTACAGCGAATCATGTCCGCCCGGCATTTAATAAATTGACCCCATAGACTTTCAGGGTAATTTTAACCTTAAGTATTAGAGCATGTAATTTGAATGTATGTGTATGATTAACAAAATTTGTTTGAAAACAAACCATTGCATTCAAATATGGTTTTCTTTAAAGTTTTCTTTTTAAAAGGTTTATATAATAACTAAAACTAATTTAAAGGAATACTGAACCCACACTTTTTCTTTTGTGATTCAGATAGAGCATGCAATTTTAAGCAACTTTCTAATTTCCTCCTATTATCAATTTATTTTCATTCTCTTGCTATCTTTATTTGAAAAAGAACGTCCAGAACCCTGGACAGCACTTGTTTATTGGTGGATGAATGTATCCACGAATCAGCAAGAACAACCCAGGTTGTTCACCAAATATGGGCCGGCATCTAAACTTACATTCTTGCTTTTCAAATAAAGATACCAAGAGAATGAAGAACATTTGCTAATAGGAGTAAATTAGAAAGTTGCTTAAAATTGCATGCTCTATCTGAATCACAAAAGAAAAAAACATAATTTATGTGAGAACTTACCTGATAAATTCATTTCTTTCATATTAGCAAGAGTCCATGAGCTAGTGACGTATGGGATATACATTCCTACCAGGAGGGGCAAAGTTTCTCAAACCTCAAAATGCCTATAAATACACCCCTCACCACACCCACAATTCAGTTTAACGAATAGCCAAGAAGTGGGGTGATATGAAAGGAGCGAAAGCATCAAAATAAGGAATTGGAATAATTGTGCTTTATACAAAAAAATCATAACCACCACAAAAAAGGGTGGGCCTCATGGACTCTTGCTAATATGAAAGAAATGAATTTATCAGGTAAGTTCTCACATAAATTATGTTTTCTTTCATGTAATTAGCAAGAGTCCATGAGCTAGTGACGTATGGGATAATGAATACCCAAGATGTGGAACTTCCACGCAAGAGTCACTAGAGAGGGAGGGATAAAATAAAGACAGCCAATTCCGCTGAAAAATAATAATAATCCACAACCCAAAACAAAAGTTTTTAATCTCAAAATAATGAAATTATAAGCAGAAGAATCAAACTGAAACAGCTGCCTGAAGTACTTTTCTACCAAAAACTGCTTCAGAAGAAGAAAACACATAAAAATGGTAGAATTTAGTAAAAGTATGCAAAGAAGACCAAGTTGCTGCTTTGCAAATCTGATCAACAGAAGCTTCATTCCTAAACGCCCAGGAAGTAGAAACTGACCTAGTAGAATGAGCCGTAATTCTTTGAGGTGGGGATTTACCCAACTCTACATAAGCATGATGAATCAAAGACCTTAACCAAGACGCCAAAGAAATGGCGGAGGCCTTCTGACCTTTTCTGGACCCAGAAAAGATAACTAATAGACTAGAAGTCTTTCTAAAATCTTTAGCATCTTCAACATAATATTTCAAAGCTCTTACTACATCCAAAGAATGTAAAGATCTCTCCTTAGAATTCTTAGGATTAGGACATAATGAAGGAACAACAATCTCTCTACTAATGTTGTTAGAATTCACAACCTTAGGTAAAAATTTAAATGAAGTCCGCAACACTGCCTTATCCTGATGAAAAATCAGAAAAGGAGATTCACAAGAAAGAGCAGATAACTCAGAAACTCTTCTAGCAGAAGAGATGGCCAAAAGGAACAGAACTTTCCAAGAAAGTAATTTAATGTCCAGAGAATGCATAGGTTCAAACGGAGGAGCTTGTAAAGCCCTCAGAACCAAATTAAGACTCCAAGGAGGAGAAATTGACTTAATGACAGGTTTGATACGAATCAAAGCCTGTACAAAACAATGAATATCAGGAAGAATAGCAATCTTTCTGTGAAAAAGAACAGAAAGAGCAGAGATTTGTCCTTTCAAGGAACTTGCAGACAAACCTTTATCCAAACCATCCTGAAGAAACTGTAAAATTCTAGGAATTCTGAACGAATGCCAGGAGAATTTATGAAAAGAACACCAAGAAATATAAGTCTTCCAGACTCGATAATAAATCTTCCTAGACACAGATTTACGAGCCTGTAACATAGTATTAATTACTGAGTCAGAGAAACCTCTATGACTAAGAATCAAGCGTTCAATTTCCATACCTTCAAATTTAATGATTTGAGATCCTGATGGAAAAAAGGGCCTTGAGATAGAAGGTCTGGTCTTAACGGAAGAGTCCAAGGTTGGCAACTGGCCATCCGAATGAGATCCGCATACCAAAACCTGTGAGGCCATGCTGGAGCCACCAGCAGCACAAACGAACGTTCCATTAGAATTTTGGAAATCACTTTTGGAAGAAGAACTAGAGGCGGAAAGATATAGGCAGGATGATAATTCCAAGGAAGCGACAATGCGTCCACTGCCTCCGCATGAGGGTCCCTGGATCTGGACAGATACCTGGGAAGTTTCTTGTTTAGATGAGAGGCCATGAGATCTATTTCTGGAAGACCCCAGATTTGAACAATCTGAAGAAATACCTCTGGGTGTAGGGACCATTCGCCCGGATGTAACGTCTGGTGACTGAGATAATCCGCTTCCCAATTGTCTACACCTGGGATGTGAACCGCAGAAATTAGACAGGAGCTGGATTCCGCCCATACAAGTATCCGAGATACCTCTTTCATAGCCTTAGGACTGTGAGTCCCACCTTGATGACTGACATATGCCACGGTTGTGACATTGTCTGTCTAAAAGCAAATAAACGATTCTGTCTTCAGAAGAGGCCAGGACTGAAGAGCTCTGAAAATCGCACGGAGTTCCAAAATGTTGATTGGTAATCTCGCCTCCTGAGATTCCCAAACCCCCTGCGCTGTCAGAGATCCCCATACAGCTCCCCAACCTGACAGACTCGCATCTGTTGAGATCACAGTCCAGGTTGGGCGAACAAAGGAAGCCCCTTGAACTAAACGATGGTGATCTATCCACCACGTCAGAGAGTGCCACGGGAGGCAAAGTTTGTAAAACTGAATTGTGGGTGTGGTGAGGGGTGTATTTATAGGCATTTTGAGGTTTGGGAAACTTTGCCCCTCCTGGTAGGAATGTATATCCCATACGTCACTAGCTCATGGACTCTTGCTAATTACATGAAAGAAATGGGGGTTCAGTGTCCCTTTAACTCCTTAGTTGTAGAGTATTGTTATAGTTATTACTGCACGCAGAGAATTAACCATTAAACTCACTCTGCACAGGTGAATTTGATCACAAACACTTTCTTTATGTAAATGATCTTCCTACACATACTTATACTTAGACATAGGGCGCCATGTACTAAATGGCGAGTGGACAGCTTCTCAACTCGTGAAGCTGTCCGCCCGCCTTGGCTGCATACGGGCAGCGGATCTGTTGATCCGCTTGCCCGTATGTATCATTACACACTGATTGGAGTGTGTAATGCCAGCCCCTTCAATCGCGCGACCAATCACGCGACTGAAGGGGCTCTCAATCACCGAGAGCGAGCGTGCTCTCTGTGATTTTGCTTCGCCAGCTAAGAAGTGGCGTAAGGTGTAGGAAGCAGCGGTCTAATGACCGCTGCTTCTTACATTGCGGGAAGCAGGCTCGCATATGCAAACCTGCCCCGCAAAGGCTCCGGAGCAGCTTTCGCTGCTTCGTACATGGAGCCCATAAACTTAGTTTTCTAAAATCCATATTCTCAAATTTTCAACCATGACATGTTAAAATAAAAAAACAACTATTTAGAGCATTAGAATTATACAGGTAACGGAATTATCATCACCCAGTGTTTAATATGGTTGTAAAATAAACATTTGGTTCTTTGAACAGTGTGGAGCCTCACGATAAATGCAATTATGATTGGGTAAGAATATATAACGGTCGTCCTGGATACTCTGCCCTCCTGGGAAAGATTTGCGATACTGGACCCTATACATTCTCCTCATCTTCTAACATCATTGGTGTTGAATTCCGGAGTGATTCTGTTGGTCAGTATACTGGCTTCCGTGCTGTGTTCTACTCACATTATGGATTAGCAGCCCCAACCTGGCCAGGTAATTCTATACTATAAGCATATATAATATATAAAACAATACATGATATGCCAATAGCGTAAAGTTAATACCATTATCATTACTATCTTTTTCAGAGTGCCGTAATGTACACCATGTGTCTGTTTATTATTAGATTCTCTATCATATCACTGGCTCAATATATACAAAACAAATGACAGTTTTCTGGCAGTTTTCCCATCTACTATAAATTGTATTTCTTGCAAATCCTAATAATATGTTAAATAAATGTCAATTTCTCAAGCATATAAAAATGACTAAACAGTACAATTAAAGGGACAGTCTACACCAGAATATTTATTGTTTTAAAAAGAGATAATCCCTTTATTACCCATTCCCTAGTTTTGCATAACCGACATAGTTATATTAATACACTTTTTACCTCTGTGATTATCTTGCATCTAAGCCTCTGCAAACTGCCCCTTATTTCGGTTCTTTTGACAGACTTGCATTTTAGCCAATCAGTGCTGGCTCCTGTGCATGAGCACAGTGTTATCTATATGAAACACATGAAGTAACACCCTCTAGTGGTAAAAACTATCAAAATACCCTGACCTAAGAGGCGGCCTTAGAAATTAGCATATGAACCTCCTAGATTTAGCTTTCAACAAAGAATACCAAGAGAACAAAGCAAAATTGGTGATAGAAGTCAATTGGAAAAAAAATCTGAATAATGAAAGTTTGTTTTAGACTAGACTGTCCCTTTAACTTGTATATCATTTGAATAGCACAGTTCAATTGATAAATATTTTGGTATAACATTTATTTAAAGTTGTTTTAAATACCACAATGAAAACACATAACAATAGGGTCAATCACAATCATTTAGAAAAACGTATCTAATGGTTTTCAACAGTCACCATTATAGTCTAAGGGGATTTTTGTAGACAAATCATTTGAAAAAGATTGTGATCAACCCCAATATAAATGATCATTTAATTCTGTAAACCAGGGTTTTTCAAAGAGGATTTGGACCCAGTATTGGTTGATTTCATGCGTTACACAGGGAAATTACCCTCTTTAGTCTATTATAAGGGAAAATTCTCACTACATATTAACCCCAGGGGGATTCTTCTTATTGGTATTAAAGGGATATGAAACCGAAACATTTTCTTTCATGATTTAGATAAAGGGGCAGATTTATCAATGTCTAGCGGACATGATCCGCTGTAGCGGATCATGTCCGCCTGAGATCGCTAAATGCCCACATTGCACAAGCAGTTCTGGTGAACTGCTTGTGCAATGCTGCCTCCTGCAGATTCGCGGCCATTCGGCCGCTAGCAGAGAGTGTCAATCAACCTGATCGTACACGATCGGGCGGATTGGTGACCGCAGGCTCAGAGGAGGCATATGAGTTAAGAGGCAGCGGTCTTAAGACCTCTGCTTCTTAACCCCTGTTTCCGGCGAGCCTGAAGGAAGATTAGGCCCGGCCATTCGGCCGTTGTTAAATCCGCCCCATAGCATGTCATTTTGAACAACTTTCTAATTTACTTCTATTATCGTTTTTCTTTGTTCACCTTGCATCTTTTGTTGAAAAACGGGGACATATGCTAGGGTGCCGGTCTATGTTGAAAAAGGTCCACTCAGTAACTATGCATGGGTGCAAACCATCTTGACATGTACATTTACCTCCAGCCTGAGGGGTCATACAAACACAGCGGTACACACATACATCCGGCAGGCAATTAACCCCTTAAGGACCAGGCCATTTTTCAATTTCTTACCCTTAAGGACCAGGGCTATTTTTACATTTCTGCTGTGTTTATGTTTAGCTGTAATTTTCCTCTTACTCATTTACTGTACCCACACATATTATACACCGTTTTTCTCGCCATTAAATGGATTTTCTAAAGATACAATTTTATTCATCATATCTTATAATTTACTATAAAAAGATATATAAAATATGAAAAACAATTTAAAAAAAACACACTTTTTTCTAACTTTGACCCCAAAATCTGTTACACATCTACAACCACCAAAAAACACCCATGTTAAATAGTTTCTAAATTTTGTCCTGAGTTTAGAAATACCCAATGTTTACATGTTCTTTGCTTTTTTTGCAAGTTATAGGGCAATAAGTACAAGTAGCACTTTGCTATTTCCAAACCATTTTTTTTTTCAAGATTAGCGATAGTTACATTGGAACGCTGATATCTTTCAGGAATCCTTGAATATCCCTTGACATGTATAAAAGGTTTTTAGGAGACAACCCAAAGTATTGATCTAGGCCAATTTTGGTATATTTCATGCCACCATTTTACCGCCAAATGCGATCAAATAAGAAAAATCAGTTCACTAACTTTTTTTACAAACTTTAGGTTTTTCATTAAAATTATTTTCAAACAGCTTGTGCTATTATGGCAAAAATGGTTGTAAATGCTTTTTTGGGATCCCCTTTGTTTAGAAATAGCAGACATTTATGGCTTTGGCATTACTTTTTAGTAATTAGAAGGCAGCTAATTGCCGCTGCGCACCACACTTGTATTATGCCCACAGTGAAGGAGTTAATTAGGTAGCTTGTAGGGTTAATTTAAACTTTAGTGTAGAGATCAGCCTCTCACCTGACACATCCCACCCCCTGATCCCTCCCTGACCCCTCTCAAACAGCTCTCTTCCCTCACCAACTCACAATTGTCCCTGCCATCTTAAGTACATAATAATGTATACAATATATATATATATATATATATATATATATATATTATATTAAGTGTAGGATCCCCCATTACCCCCCAACTTCCCTGATCCCCCCAAACAGCTGTCTAAGCCTCCCCCCTCGACCTATTGGTTGCTATCTTAGGTACTGCCAGTTTACTAGCAATTTGGCCCTTTCATACCCTCCCCTTTCATACACGAGCGCGTGATCCAGATCCAGATCCCTGCCCCCCCACCTCCGTGCACGATCAGGGACTGGACCAGAACGATGGACCGGCTATGGGCCACCCACCCAACTCCCTGCTGTGACTCCCACCCACCAATGATCTTTACCACCGCTGTCTGATGCAGAGTGGCCCTCTCTGCATCAGTAACTCTGCAAATCTATTTCTTCAGTGCCCCACTCGTGGGGCATGCAGAAATAGTGCCATCTTACAATTTTGAGCGAGATCGCGGCAGAGAGAAGCCCACCAGCGTCGTACAGGAGAGGTAACCTTTTAACCTTTGCACCACAATTAATTAGATTCAGAGGTGCCACTCTCATAAATGTTATTTTGGATAAAAAAAATGTAAGTATGTTTTCAAGATTGCAGCATGCTTAAATATTAGGAAATAATTTCAGATTTTGTCAATAATGTCTGCATACCTGTGTTTACCAACACATGCAAACTCAATGACAAGATTCACAAGCAACAGTAGATTTAAAATAAATGTTGTTATAGGATTACTTGGTTCATAAGCTTTAACTTCTTAACGACCACGATGCACCATGTATGCCACCAGTCGTTACAGGGTTTCCTTGTTTATAATAATGTGGGACCCGTCGCAAGCAGCGGGACAGGGCTATTATTATTATTAAATAGTAACACAAACCTCATAGAGAGACCAGTGATGTACAGGGTATATCTCTAGTCCTTAAGGGATTAAAGGGGTTAACTTGAAACTTGCATAATATCTGTTTTTTAGGAAATTGATTTTTTATGAATAGGTTGCTATATACTTTTATCCAAGGTCCTGTCTAGTGTATAGTGATGATAATGTATTGTGATGATAATGAACATTTATACAATAGTAAACACAAAATTCTGCACTAATAATATATACTGTATATTCCTCTCTGCATAATGATGTTGATAGTTCATACACTAAAAAACAGAACATTCTGCCCTGTTTAATGAAGATGGGTGCCTGATGGTGAACATTCTGTCATTGTAAGAAATCGTGCAAAAGAAGATAGTGCACTGATGTTTTGCAGATTTTTAAAAGTTACAGGATTTCCTGTAGTTTTATGAAGGCTGCTAAAGTTTTCAGGGAGTGCAGGGTCTGTACAGTGAGATATTTCAGCTAGATGCTTCCACATATAGCCCTTAAAGTGATAGTAAACTTTCCACTTTTTAAAATCAGACCCAGAATGTAAGTGATATTTTAGATGGAGATTAATTCATAAATTATAATGAAGATGCCCTAAAATGTACTTTTTAATATAGATATGAAATTCAAATTCCCTGCGCTCCCTGAATTGTTGTCTAATCAGCACTCTAGCTGCAACAAAAGTGCCACGTGGGAAGAGCGCTGGTTGGACAACAATTCAAACCTTTAGCTCACAGAGAAATTGACTTTTGAAGTGGGCTGCAAAGCGCGGGGTATTTAAATTTCATATATATATTAAAAAGCAAGTTATAGCGCAACTTAATTATAACTTATGAATTAAACTCGATCTAAAATATCACTTACATTCCGGATCTGTTTTTAAAAAAATGGGAGAGTTTACCATCACTTTATGAAGCCCAAGTTACACAGAAAAAAATATATATACTCATTAACACAAACTATGTCATGCACCAAACTGAACCCCCCCTGAAGAGGCGCACTAAGGCGGTTGCCTAGTCTCTGTGTAGCACCAACCCTGCATAAAACTATGTACAAATGACAAAATGTCAGGGTGCCAGGAATCAGACTTAGACAAGAAGTGCAAAAATAATCACACCTTTATTAATAGCAAAAAATAATAAAAAGTCCACAAGTCAAATAACAAGCCAGGAATCAAAACCAAAACTGGTAGTCAGACGAGCCGAGTCAGGAGCCAAAGCGAATAGTCAGACGAGTCGAAATCAAGAACAAGGAGAACAGCAGAGTCAGGAACAAGCCAGAGATCAGGAACCAGGAGGGACGTCAAACAGCCAGGTAATACACAGGAGCTCTCACAAACAAGTCTGAGACAACGCAAGGGCAAAGCATACTGAACAGAGTCCCTTTAAATAATAAGTGATGACATCACAATTCTGAGACAGCATCCTGTCTCACACGGATGATGTACACCAGTCTGGCCATAAAAGGAAGTGCAGGAACTGAGCAGCATCACACAGTATGCACCAGGGTCAGCAAGAGAGGTAAGTAAAATGGCTGCTAGCAGCACATGGCAAAAAGATCAGGGAAAAACCCTGACAGTACCCTCCCCTCAATGACCCCTCCCCCGCAGGAGGACAAAAGGCTTATTGGGGAAATGGGCATGGAAGGCACGGAGGAGGGCAGGAGCATGAACATCAGAGGAGGGAACCCATGAATGCTCCTCCAGACCGTAGCCCCTCCAGTAAACCAAATACTGTACGCAGCCCCTGGACATACGAGAGTCAATAATGATGCTGACCTCATACTCCTCATGGTTGTCAATAAAGATAGGGCAGGGACGAGGCAACACAGTGGTAAACCGATTACAAACCAATGGCTTCAAGAGGGAGACATGAAAAATATTGGAGATGCGCATTGCAGGAGGAAGGTCAAGAGTGTAGGCCACAGAATTGACCCGTCGGAGTATTCAAAAAGGACCAACATAATGGGTAGCCAGTTTATTGGAAGGCACATGAAGGTTCAAGTTGCGGGAGGACAGCCAAACTCTCTCACCAACCTGGTAGGAAGGCACGGGCAGATGCCTACGATCAGCCTGGAACTTTTGGCACTGCATAGAACGAGGAAGGCAATCCTGAATCTGCACCCACGTGGAACGGAGTTGCCGGAGATGCTCCTCCAAAGCCGGAATACCCTGAGACATGAATCGGGCAACAAGGATGGTTGAAATTCATAATTCGCCATGAACGGGGATAACTTGGAGGAAGCATTAATAACACTATTACGAGCAAACTCTGCCCAAGGAAACAGTTCAGACTAATTATTGTGGTGATCTGAGACATAGCAACGGAGGAACTGTTCCAGAGCTTGGTTAGACCGTTCCGCAGCCCCATTGGATTGAGGGTGATATGCCGAGGCGAAGGAAAGCTGGATGCCCATTTGAGCACAAAATGAACACCAAAATCTGGAGACAAACTGGCTATCCAGATCTCCTTGGGTAACTCATGTAAACGGAAGCCCTCCCGGGCAAAAATTGAAGCAAGCTCCTGAGCGGTAGGCAACGTCTTCAAGGAAATGCAATGTGACATTTTAGAAAAACGGTCAACCACCATAAGGATAACAGTATTGCCATTGGAAACAGGGAGCTCAACAATGAAGTCCATGGAAAGATGTGTCCAAGGACACTCACTATTAGCAATAGGTTGAAGAAGACCCACAGGAAGACGTTGAGGAGTCTTATTCTGTGCACAAACTGAGCAGGAGGCAACATACGCAGCAACATCAGAACGAAAAGCTGGCCACCAGAATTGTCGAGTGACAGACCAAATCATTTGGTTCTTGCCTGGGTGACCTGCGGCTTTAGGATAGTGAGTAGGGTGTGGTAAACTGAGCGCTATAGAGTCCTAAAGCTCTCCTCCTAAAAGGTCCCCTAGCGGGCTTGGAGAAACAAAAATATGGATATCGAAGGGAGCGCTTAAAGCTTAATAGGATGTAAAAGAAAAAGGCATATAACTTTGATGGTTAAAAAATTGACTAAAAAATTTCTTTAGTTAAAAATGTAATACATCCAATAATAACATAACAATTTAAACAATTAAAAGTAGCATGGATCCATCAAAGTTATATGCCTTTTTCTTTTACATCCTATTAAGCTTTAAGCGCTTTAGGATAGTGTTAAGTGTGCAAAACTTTAGTTCGAAGATTTTCCGGAACAAAACACTTACCACTGGGTTTCTCAGGTGGTGCATTGGTTTGTGCAGCCAGGATCTCCTCCCCCAAGGGAGAAGTCAAATTAGAGCATATGGTAGCCAAAATATGGTCAGGAGGTATAACTGGAGTAGGTACAGACTCCTCCTTGGACAGAGGCAAAAATTGTTGAGAGAGGGCATCAGCCCTAACATTCTTACTACCAGGCAGGTAGGAGACCACATAATTAAACCAAGACAAAAATAGCACCCATCTGGCCTGTCGGGGCAACAAATGTTTTGCTTCAGAAAGATAAGTTAAATTCTTGTGGTCAGTAAGAATGAGCACTGGCACGCTAGTACCCTCGAGAAGATGCCTCCATTCCTTGAGTGCCAAAATTATGGCCAGTAATTCCCTGTCACCAATTTCATAATTGCACTCTGCTGGAGACAATTTCTTAGAGAAGAAACCACATGGATGCAGGAAACCGTCAGGCGTCGGACGTTGAGACAGAGGGCACCTACTCCAGTCTCAGATGCATCAACCTCAAGAATGAAAAGGCAGGACAGGGTTAGGATGAGACAGAACTGGAGCGGCAGCAAAGGCAGTCTTAATGGCAGTAGGTGACCAATGGAGTGGATCATTCTCTTTAGGGGTCAAGTCTGTAATAGGTTTGACCAAGGAAGAAAAGTTTTTAATAAACTTTCTATAGTAATTGGCGAACCCCAAAAAACATTGAATAGACTGAAGACCAACTGGGCGAGGCCACTGCAGAATTGCAGATAACTTGTCAGGATCCATGGAGAACCCTGCAACGGAGTTAACATAACCTAGGAAGGTTAGTTGAGTCTGATGGAACTCACATTTCTCGAGTTTACAAAACAGGCCGTTCTCACGTAGTCTCTGAAGAACCTGTGTAACATTAGAACGATGAGCCTCAAGTGTGGGTGAGTGTATGAGGATGTCGTCTAAGTACACTACAACACACTGTTGCAACATATCTCGTAGGACATCATTAATAAATTCCTGGAAAACAGCAGGAGCATTACATAGGCCAAAGGGCATTACAAGATACTCATAATGCACACTCCTGGTGTTAAATGCTGTTTTCCATTCGTGGCCCTCCTTGATCCTAGCGAGATTGTATGCTCCTCTCAAATCAAGTTTAGTAAAGACCGTTGCTCCCTTGAGGCAGTCAAAGAGTTCCGTAATGAGCAAAATAGGGTAAGCATTCTAAATGGTAAGACGATTAAGACCCCTATAATCGATGCATGGTCTTAACTCGCCACCCTTTTACTTCACAAAGAAGAAGCCAGCCCCTGCAGGAGAGCAGGATTTGCGGATGATTCCCCATGACAGAGCATCGGCAACATACTCCTACATAGCACAATTCTCCGGAACAGACAGAGGGTAAACCCGGCCCCGAGGAGGAATGGCTCCAGGTTGCAGGTCTATGGCACAATCGTAAGACCGGTGAGGAGGCAACATACCAGCACGCACCTTGTCAAAAACGTCTAGGAACTCTCGGTATTCCTCTGGCAATTGAGATACCGAAGACGTGCACAAGACTTTAACTGGTTTACGTAGACAAGTGGAAATACATTGCGAAGACCACAACAAAAATTTTTGGAGCCAGGGATAACCCAGAATAACCGGAAAATGTGGAGAGTTTATCACCTGGAACTGGAGGGTTTCAAAATGGAGAGCCCCAACAGCCATGAATAACGGAGCAGTTTCGTGAGTAACGAGTGCGGGCTGAAGGGGCCTGCCATCAATGGTTTCAAAAGCAAGCGGAACGGACCGAGGCAAAACAGGAATGGAGTGCTTTGATACAAAAGCACTGTCAATGAAATAGCCCACAGCACCGGAGTCAACAAGAGCCTGGGTGACTATGGAGGAGTCCACCCAGGAAAGGACAACTGTAACCAAAGGTTTCTCCTTTAGCGGTTCCAGGGACGAGGATAAACCACCCAAGGTGTGCCGCCTGACAGGACCTTAGGTGTAAGCGTTTCCCAGCCGTGTAGGACAAGACTTCAAAAGGTGGCCCTGTAACCCACAATAGAGGCAGAGCCCCTCCCTCCTCCAAAAGACCCTCTCTGCCGTGGAGAGACGCGTGAATCCCAACTGCATCGGCTCAGCAGTATCTGGTGACTCAGGACCAGGAAGCATGGGAGGAGAGGGAGGCATGGGTGGGAACAAACATGTAGGAGACAACAGAACAGGAGGCTTCCGCAAGCTCTCCTTGAAAGAGGGCCTCTCACTTAGTCTGATGTTATTTAGGATCAAAAAAGTCACCAATGCCTCGAGATCTTCTGGTATATCTCTGGCAGCAACTTCATCTTTAATCGCATCAGAGAGCCCATGAAAGAAGGCGGCAACAAGGGCTTCATTGTTCCAACCTACCTCTGCAGCAAGCGTATGGAACTCAATGGCATATTGAGCAACAGATCTTGTACCTTGCTGAATGGACATGAGTCGTTTAGCAGCAGAGGAAGAGCGAGCCGGAACATCAAATACCCTTCGAAAGGAGACCACAAATTCATGGTAATTTGAAATCACAGGTTTATTAGTCTTCCACAAGGGATTAGCCCAGGCAAGAGCTGTGTCAGAGAGTAACGAGATGAGAAATCCCACCTTAGCTCTGTCAGAGGGAAATGCCTGAGGTAACATCTCAAAGTAAATGCCCACCTGGTTCAAAAACCCTCTGCACTGATTAGGATCACCTCCATATTGCTGAGGTATAGGCGCAGAACCGGACATGCTCCTGGTAGGACTAGGTGCAGCAGGGGAAACAGGAGCAGCCATAACTTGTGGGACACTTTGGTCCAAATGTGCAGTGCGAGTCAGCAGGGTTTGCAGGGCTAGTGCAAATTGATCCAAACGGTGACCTGTTCATCCATCCTGGAAATTATGGCAGGTAAAGGTGGATTATTAGCACCATCAGAATTCATGGCCCTTGCGTAATGTCAGGGTGCCAGGAATCAGACTGAGACAAGAAGTGCAAAAATAATCACACCTTTATTAATAGCAAAAAATAATAAAAAGTCCACAAGTCAAATAACAAGCCAGGAATCAAAACCAGAACTGGTAGTCAGACGAGCCGAGTCAGGAGCCAAAGCGAATAGTCAGATGAGCCGGAATCAGGAACAAGGAGAACAACAGAGTCAGGAACAAGCCAGAGATCAGGAACCAGGAGGGACATCAGACAGCCAGGTAATACACAGGAGCTCTCACAAACAGGTCTGAGACAACGCAAGGGCAAAGCATACTGAACAAAGGCCCTTTAAATAATAAGTGATGACATCACAATTCTGAGATAGCATCTCACCCGGATGATGTAGACCAGTCTGGCCATAAAAGGAAGTGCAGGAAATTAGCAGCATCACACAGTATGCACCAGGGACAGCAAAAGAGGTGAGTAAAATCGCTGCCAGCAGCACATGGCAAACAGATCAGGGAAAAAACCCTGACACAAATTAATGAGCCTAAATTGTTACTACAGGAAAATGAAGGTATAATAATTTTATAAGTAGAAAAAAATGAAGATGAAAATTGGCAGAAGAAACTTATACTTTACTTAATTACTATTTCCTGCTTGGTTCATAAAATGTTGAGTTCCTCTTTTTATATTTTACTTGAGGTAGGTTGATTCCATGCGGTAGATTTACCAAGCAGCGGATGCTGCTATCTATCCCTGTACTTTCCGGCTCGCCGGAAATGTAAGTTAAAAAGCAGCGGATCATTTCTTCCCACACATTGATAAATCTACCCCCATGTCTTAGTAAACAAAGCTCGGTACTAAATGAACGTTTTTTGTCTGGCAGCAGAATAAGCATGACTAAATCATGATAAGTACATATATACATATATTTAAATAGTTACTTTTTCATTTTTTCTGCTTTCCAGCAACAATATCAACTCCTGCTGATTCTATAACACCTCCAGGTAAATCATAAATATTCTTTATTACTACTGTGATAAATTAAAATGATATTTGGTGTATTATGTATATCCTCACTACTTTGCTAGCATATCTTTATTTCCATCCCCTGCTAAAAAAAATTAAAATTATTATTGGGATTCTATTCTATCTATAACTTTAATGCTAACCTTTTCTACTCTTCTGGATATTTAAAGATCATCGGGATTTTAACTAATACATAAATGGAACATAAAAAATAAAACATCTGAATATAATGGCATTTTATTTCAAAGTGTAAATTATTATATGTGCTACAATTAATTTTTTTATATATATCTTTAAGGCAGAATGATGTTTTAAAGACAATAAAAAAAAATTATACCACAGTCTCTTTTATTTCTTATTTTTACTAAGTAATAAATTAGTTGCCATTGTCTTCTGGCTTTGTAAACTCTTCCAATTTTAACACTTAAAGCTAATTTCTTGCACCAAACTTTAGGTTTGAGGTTAATTAGGTATTAGGGATATACTAGAGTAAATACATAAAAGACGTATTCAAAGCAAAGATTACCCTTGGAATAATAAGAAGATTTATTTTACAATATTACGGCTAGATTACAAGTTTTGGGGTATAAGTGAAAAAAGCAGCGTTAAAGGGACACTGAACCCAATTTTTTTTCTTTCGTGATTCAGATAGAGCATGAAATTGTAAGCAACTTTCTAATTTACTCCTATTATCAAATTTTCTTTATTCTCTTGGTATCTTTATTTGAAATGCAATAATGTAAGTGTAGATGCCGGCCCATTTTTGGTGAACAACCTGGGTTGTCCTCACTGATTGGTGAATAAATTCATCCACCAATAAAAAAGTGCTTTCCAGAGGTCTGAACCAAAAAAAAAGCTTAGATACCTTCTTTTTTAAATAAAGATAGCAAGAGAACGAAGAAAAATTTATAATAGGAGTAAATTAGAAAGTTGCTTAAAATTGCATGCTCTATCTGAATCACGAAAGAAAAAAATTGGGTTCAGTGTCCCTTTAAGTCTCTTTTTCACTACCGCTGGTATTACAATTCTTGCAGGTTTAGGGGCACCGCAAACCTGTTTTGGCCGTAACGCAAAGTAATTATCGCAGCTTTCAAAAAGTCCTTTTTCAATGGGACTTCCTTTGCGCCGGTATTACAAGTCTGCCTGGGAGACCAAAAAGTGAGCGGTACAGCCTAAAACTTCAAGATCCATAATGTAAACTGAAAGTCAGTAGTTATGGGTTTTATGCTACAACGCCGTAACATAAAACTCATAACTAAAGTGCTAAAAAGTACACTAACACCCATAAACTACCTATTAACCCCTAAACCGAGGCCTTCTCGCATTGCAAACACTAAAATAAATTTATTAACCCCTAATCTGCAGCTCCGGACATCGCCGCCACTAGAATAAACATATTAACCCCTAAACCGCCGCACTCCTGCATCACAAACACTAGTTAAATATTATTAACCCCTAATCTGCCACCCCCAATGTCGCTGCAACCTACCTACACTTATTAACCCCTAATCTGCCGCCCCCAAACTAAATTTATATCAGCCAATAGGATTTTTTCACCTTTAATTCCGATTGGCTGATAGAATTCTATCAGCCAATCGGAATTCAAGGGACGCCATCTTGGATGACGTCATTTAATGGAACCTTCATCCTGGATGAGTCGTCGTAAGAAGAGGATGCTCCGCGCCGGATGTCTTGAAGATGGACCCGCTCCGTGCCGGATGGATGAAGATAGAAGATGCCATCTGGATGAAGACTTCTGCCCGGTTGGATGAAGACTTCTGCCCAGTTGGATGAAGACTTCTACCGCTTCGTTGAGGACTTTTGCCGGCTTCATTGAGGATGGATGTCGTGTCTTCAAAAACTGCAAGTGGATCTTCGGGGGTTAGTGTTAGGTTTTTTAAGCGTTTATTGGATGGGTTTTATTTTTAGGTTAGGGTTTGGGCACTGAAAAAGAGCTAAATGCCCTTTTAAGGGCAATGCACATCCAAATGCCCTTTTTAGTTAGGATTTTATTTGTATTTTTTTACAGGTAAAAGAGCTGATTTTTTGGGGGCAATAGTTTAGGCTAGGTTTTTTTTATTTTGGGGGGGCTTTTTTATTTTGATAGGGCTATTAGATTAGGTGTAATTAGTTTAAATATCTGATAATTTCTTTTTTTATTTTGTGTAATTTAGTGGGGGGGGTTTTGTAATTTAGGTAATTGTATTTAATTTATGTAATTTATTTAATTGTAGTGTAAGGTTAGGTGTTAGTGTAAGGCAGGTTAGGTTTTATTTTACTGGTAAATTTGTATTTATTTTAGCTAGGTAGTTAGTAAATAGTTAATAACTATTTAGTAACTATTCTACCTAGTTAAAATAAATACAAACTTGCCTGTAAGATAAAAATAAACCCTAAGATAGCTATAATGTAACTATAAGTTATATTGTAGCTAGCTTAGGGTTTATTTTACAGGTAAGTATTTAGTTTTGAATAGGAATTCTTTAGGTAATGATAGATAGTAGGTTTTATTTAGATTTATTTTAATTATATTTAAGTTAGGGGGTGTTAGGGTTAGACTTAGGTTTAGGGTTATTAAATTTAGTATAGTGGCGGCGACGTTGGGGGCGTAAGATTAGGGGTTAATAAGTGTAGGTAGGTTGCAGCGACACTGGAGGTGGCAGATTAGGGGTTAATAATATTTAACTAGTGTTTGTGATGCGGGAGTGTGGCAGTTTAGGGGTTAATATGTTTATTATAGTGACGGTGTCACTGTCTATAACAATCAGGCAGTCTGCCTTCAAATGATAACAGAGCAACGATCATGCTCTGTTACCATATAAACAGAGATGTCTGAGGCCAGGAAGAGCAAGTCATGGTTGTTACTTGACAACTTAGACTGCTGGAACTTCCTGAAGGTCATTGTTACTTTGCTGCTTCTTTATGTACAATTCATTTATTTTTCTATTATAGTATATTTTCACAAAATAGCCAACTCAAGTTAAATAAATCATCTTCTAAAATAAAAAAACACATATAATGTGTGAGTAGGTGTGTGTAAATAAGATTATTATTACTTTTAAAAGATATAAAAGTGAAAAAAGAAGATTCTCTAATACTTAAAAGCATTTTAAAATTGTACTATTGCTTGTATATGTGTTTAATTAATTAACTTTAATTAAATAAAACGTTTTTGTTTTCTAAGGCCTAGATTTAGAGTTCGGCGGTAGCCGTCAAAACCAGCGTTAGAGGCTCCTAACGCTGGTTTTGGGCGCCCGCTGGTATTTGGAGTCAGTCAGGAAAGGGTCTAACGCTCACTTTTCAGCCGCGACTTTTCCATACCGCAGATCCCCCTACGCCATTTGCGTAGCCTATCTTTTCAATGGGATCTTTCTAACGCTGGTATTTAGAGTCGTTTCTGCAGTGAGCGTTAGAGCTCTAACGACAAGATTCCAGCCGCCTGAAAATAGCAGGAGTTAAGAGCTTTCTGGCTAACGCCGGTTTCTAAAGCTCTTAACTACTGTACCCTAAAGTACACTAACACCCATA
Source organism: Bombina bombina (assembly GCF_027579735.1). Classification (NCBI taxonomy): domain Eukaryota; kingdom Metazoa; phylum Chordata; class Amphibia; order Anura; family Bombinatoridae; genus Bombina; species Bombina bombina. The sequence goes on along the minus strand of NC_069502.1, from coordinate 723,427,735 downwards.
AACTACCTATGTACCCCTAAACCGAGGTCCCCCCACATCGCCGCCACTCGATTAAAATTTTTAACCCCTAATCTGCCGACCGCCACCTACGTTATACTTATGTACCCCTAATCTGCTGCCCCTAACACCGCCGACCCCTGTATTATATCTATTAACCCCTAACTTGCCCCCCACAACGTCGCCGCAAGCTACTTAAAATAATTAACCCCTAATCTTCCGACCGCAAATCGCCGCCACCTACGTTATCCCTATGTACCCCTAATCTGCTACCCCTAACATCGCCGACCCCTATGTTATATTTATTAACCCCTAATCTGCCCCCCACAACGTCGCCGACACCTACCTACACTTATTAACCCCTAATCTGCCGAGCGGACCTGAGCGCTACTATAATAAAGTTATTAACCCCTAATCCGCCTCACTAACCCTATCATAAATAGTATTAACCCCTAATCTGCCCTCCCTAACATCGCCGACACCTAACTTCAATTATTAACCCCTAATCTGCCGACCGGAGCTCACCGCTATTCTAATAAAATGTATTAACCCCTAAAGCTAAGTCTAACCCTAACACTAACACCCCCCTAAGTTAAATATAATTTTTATCTAACGAAATAAATTAACTCTTATTAAATAAATAATTCCTATTTAAAGCTAAATACTTACCTGTAAAATACATCCTAATATAGCTACAATATAAATTATAATTATATTATAGCTATTTTAGGATTAATATTTATTTTACAGGCAACTTTGTAATTATTTTAACCAGGTACAATAGCTATTAAATAGTTAAGAACTATTTAATAGTTACCTAGTTAAAATAATTACAAATTTACCTGTAAAATAAATCCTAACCTAAGATATAATTAAACCTAACACTACCCTATCAATAAAATAATTAAATAAACTACCTACAATTACCTACAATTAACCTAACACTACACTATCAATAAATTAATTAAACACAATTGCTACAAATAAATAAAATTAAATAAACTATCTAAAGTACAAAAAATAAAAAAGAACTAAGTTACAGAAAATAATAAAATATTTACAAACATAAGAAAAATATTACAACAATTTTAAACTAATTACACCTACTCTAAGCCCCCTAATAAAATAACAAACCCCCCAAAATAAAAAATTCCCTACCCTATTCTAAAATACAAATATTACAAGCTCTTTTACCTTACCAGCCCTGAACAGGGCCCTTTGCGGGGCATGCCCCAAGAATTTCAGCTCTTTTGCCTGTAAAAAAAAACATACAATACCCCCCCCCCAACATTACAACCCACCACCCACATACCCCTAATCTAACCCAAACCCCCCTTAAATAAACCTAACACTACCCCCCTGATGATCTTCCTACCTTGTCTTCACCATGCCAGGTTCACCGATCCGTCCTGGCTCCAAGATCTTCATCCACCCCAAGCGGGGGCTAGACATCCACTGAAGAAGTCCAGAAGAGGGTCCAAAGTCTTCCTCCTATCCGGCAAGAAGAGGACATCCGGACCGGCAAACATCTTCTCCAAGCGGCATCTTCTATCTTCTTCCATCCGATGACGACCGGCTCCATCTTGAAGACGTCCAGCGCGGATCCATCCTCTTCTTCCGACGACTAGACGACGAATGACGGTTCCTTTAAGGGACGTCATCCAAGATGGCGTCCCTCGAATTCCGATTGGCTGATAGGATTCTATCAGCCAATCGGAATTAAGGTAGGAATTTTCTGATTGGCTGATGGAATCAGCCAATCAGAATATAGTTCAATCCGATTGGCTGATCCAATCAGCCAATCAGATTGAGCTCGCATTCTATTGGCTGATCGGAACAGCCAATAGAATGCGAGCTCAATCTGATTGGCTGATTGGATCAGCCAATCGGATTGAACTTGATTCTGATTGGCTGATTCCATCAGCCAATCAGAAAATTCCTACCTTAATTCCGATTGGCTGATAGAATCCTATCAGCCAATCGGAATTCGAGGGACGCCATCTTGGATGACGTCCCTTAAAGGAACCGTCATTCGTCGTCTAGTCGTCGGAAGAAGAGGATGGATCCGCGCTGGACGTCTTCAAGATGGAGCCGGTCGTCATCGGATGGAAGAAGATAGAAGATGCCGCTTGGAGAAGATGTTTGCCGGTCCGGATGTCCTCTTCTTGCCGGATAGGAGGAAGACTTTGGACCCTCTTCTGGACTTCTTCAGTGGATGTCTAGCCCCCGCTTGGGGTGGATGAAGATCTTGGAGCCAGGACGGATCGGTGAACCTGGCATGGTGAAGACAAGGTAGGAAGATCATCAGGGGGGTAGTGTTAGGTTTATTTAAGGGGGGTTTGGGTTAGATTAGGGGTATGTGGGTGGTGGGTTGTAATGTTGGGGGGGGGGTATTGTATGTTTTTTTTTACAGGCAAAAGAGCTGAAATTCTTGGGGCATGCCCCGCAAAGGGCCCTGTTCAGGGCTGGTAAGGTAAAAGAGCTTGTAATATTTGTATTTTAGAATAGGGTAGGGAATTTTTTATTTTGGGGGGTTTGTTATTTTATTAGGGGGCTTAGAGTAGGTGTAATTAGTTTAAAATTGTTGTAATATTTTTCTTATGTTTGTAAATATTTTATTATTTTCTGTAACTTAGTTCTTTTTTATTTTTTGTACTTTAGATAGTTTATTTAATTTTATTTATTTGTAGCAATTGTGTTTAATTAATTTATTGATAGTGTAGTGTTAGGTTAATTGTAGGTAATTGTAGGTAGTTTATTTAATTATTTTATTGATAGGGTAGTGTTAGGTTTAATTATATCTTAGGTTAGGATTTATTTTACAGGTAAATTTGTAATTATTTTAACTAGGTAACTATTAAATAGTTCTTAACTATTTAATAGCTATTGTACCTGGTTAAAATAATTACAAAGTTGCCTGTAAAATAAATATTAATCCTAAAATAGCTATAATATAATTATAATTTATATTGTAGCTATATTAGGATGTATTTTACAGGTAAGTATTTAGCTTTAAATAGGAATTATTTATTTAATAAGAGTTAATTTATTTCGTTAGATAAAAATTATATTTAACTTAGGGGGGTGTTAGTGTTAGGGTTAGACTTAGCTTTAGGGGTTAATACATTTATTAGAATAGCGGTGAGCTCCGGTCGGCAGATTAGGGGTTAATAATTGAAGTTAGGTGTCGGCGATGTTAGGGAGGGCAGATTAGGGGTTAATACTATTTATGATAGGGTTAGTGAGGCGGATTAGGGGTTAATAACTTTATTATAGTAGCGCTCAGGTCCGCTCGGCAGATTAGGGGTTAATAAGTGTAGGTAGGTGTCGGCGACGTTGTGGGGGGCAGATTAGGGGTTAATAAATATAACATAGGGGTCGGCGATGTTAGGGGTAGCAGATTAGGGGTACATAGGGATAACGTAGGTGGCGGCGATTTGCGGTCGGAAGATTAGGGGTTAATTATTTTAAGTAGCTTGCGGCGACGTTGTGGGGGGCAAGTTAGGGGTTAATAGATATAATACAGGGGTCGGCGGTGTTAGGGGCAGCAGATTAGGGGTACATAGGGATAACGTAGGTGGCGGCGGTTTACGGAGCGGCAGATTAGGGGTTAAAAGTGTAATGCAGGGGTCAGCGATAGCGGGGGCGGCAGATTAGGGGTTAATAAGTGTAAGGTTAGGGGTGTTTAGACTCGGGGTACATGTTAGGGTGTTAGGTGCAGACGTAGGAAGTGTTTCCCCATAGGAAACAATGGGGCTGCGTTAGGAGCTGAACGCTGCTTTTTTGCAGGTGTTAGGTTTTTTTTCAGCTCAAACAGCCCCATTGTTTCCTATGGGAGAATCGTGCACGAGCACGTTTTTGATGCCGGCCGCGTCCGTAAGCAACTCTGGTATCGAGAGTTGCATTTGCGGTAAAAATGCTCTACGCTCCTTTTTTGGAGCCTAACGCAGCATTTGTTTGAACTCTCGATACCAGAGTTAAATTTATGGTGCGGCCAGAAAAAAACCCGCGGAGCGTTAACAGCCCTTTTACCGCCGAACTCTAAATCTAGGCCATAGTTTCTTCTCAACAACCCAGCACAGCAGTATATCCAGGTAATATTTTAAATACTATTTTAATTTGGCAATAGTTAAACTGTATTAATGGAAATTTAGCAACAACTCATTGCATGGATTTGATTATAAGGAATTAACCAATTATACACCGGATGCAAATCTGTGTGTGTGTATTTGTATCTATGTCTTTTTTATTAATTAATTATTTATTTTCACATAGTTTCTTCTGAACAAACCACCACAGAAGTATATACAGGTAATGTATGTTAACGTGCTATGTTTATCATATGTGAATTTATTAAACCTATAAAGTTGTACCTCATAATACTAAAATATGTTAATCCTTTCACTACATAGAATTTCAAAGAAAAACTTGCCCAAAATCCCAAAGAACTTTTAGCTTTTTTTCTATCACTCCCTTTAAAGAGACGTAGAGCTTTGTTTTTATTTACCTATCAAAACTGTATACCATTTTTTTTAAGTAGACAACCCAGTGTGGTATGTTTATGCAACTGTTTCGCTGCCAAATGCAATCGTATTACAAAAATTCTTAACTTTTTCACAAACTTTGGGTTTCCCACTGAAATTTGTTTCACATCACTACTGCAGTCATAAGACAAATGGTGGTAAAAGGTTCTCAGGGGAACCTTTTGTTCAGAAATAGCAGACATGCATGGCTTTGCAATGAATTTTTATCAATTAGAAGGCCGCTAATTGCAACTGCGCAATATACTTCTGAAAAACCTGACACTTCCCCTCTCTGTGATCCCTCTCAAACAGCTGTCCCTCCCCATACATATATTTCTGACCACCATCTTAGGTGCTAGCAGACAATCTTCCAGTATTACATTTAAGGTGTTTTTCTTTTTAATTAAATAAAAACATTAATTGCATTTATGAATTTATTTTAAGCAGTGTTGGATCCCCCTTATCCTCCTACCTCCCTGTTCCTTCCCAAACATCTCTCTATCCCTTCCCCTCCCATTGGTGTCCCCCATCTTAGGTACAGGTAGATATCTGCTAGTATCCAGTTTATAGATTTATTTGTATTATTTATTTATTTATGTATTATCTTTTATTTTTTATGTAGTGAAGCAGCCCTCCCCCACCTTCCCCACCCTGCAATCACTATTGTAGGGTCCCCAACCCTGATTCCCCATTTTTCTGTAGTGTAGCAGCCTTCCCCTCCCTATCCCATCCACAGTGTTTTCTGTACAATAGTGTCCCACCCTTCCTCCCTCCCCTTTGCACCGCCTCCCTCCATCACTCCCGAACTTTCCACCTGCACAAACAGAGATTATTATAGACAGTGACACAGAACGCCTATAACAATCAGGCAGTCTGCCTCCAAATGATAACAGAGCCCCGATCGTGCTCTGTTACCATATAAACATAGATGTCTGAGGCCAGGAAGAGCAAGTCTTGGTTGTTACTTGACAACTGAGACTGCTGGAGCTTCCTGAAGGTCAGACGTAGATCTAGGTTATGCTATATATATAATCCATAGCCAGTAGCCCAGCACTCCTTCCACAGGGGTGTAATCACGTCCCAGGTGCTATCCTCATGTGTAAATATCAAAATGTCAGAATTTAGGAGGGCACTCACAGGATTTATATAGAAACAAAATAGTATATCTTTATTTCCAAGTAAAATTCATATTAATTGTAGATGTCAACGTTTCAACCCATTGATGGACCTTCTTCAAGACAATATATGATCTGAAAAAATACAAAATATACCGTTGTGGTCCAATTGAACAATACAACATATAACAAACATATAATGATTAAATATAGCAGTGATAACCCATCACCAAAGACAAAGACACATAAGCCCATAGCAGGGCTCCTTAAGTTAAAAAACCAGGGGAAAAAGAAACAGATGGCTTATACTCAACCCATCACACCCACCCGATAACAAGTGACAATAGAATATCTCAAATGTTAGCAAAAATGAAGAAATGAACACCAGCGCCCACTGGATAGATACCACAGTAACAAAAATGGCTAACCAAACTAGACAACCAGAGTAACACATATATGCGTGAAGCCCTGACCAAAAAGCCAAGCTGGCAATAGTGGCAGAATCACATGTCTTACTTCACATCAGAAAAATAAAACAGACTATATCATACTGTTAAACAGAATAGACCCCTTCTGTATTCTATGCTTAAACTCTCGCATGTATCATGAGTGCCGTATCACCACATTCTAAATTCAGACTACCATAGATGGAAACATATTGAGATGGATCACATAAAAATGGTGTCCCATACACGATCACTACTTAGCCCCTAATCCGGTAGGGCGACTTAAATAAAGAACTAACAATCTTGCGAGGCAAAGCACAAATATGCAATAATAAGAGTAAATCCATAAATAAGACCGCACGACAATCACTGATCAAATGCAAATAATAAGCACATAGGCGTACCTAATATTACTATAAGAAAACAAACCGAGCTCATTATCAAATCACGGTGTCTATATTGTCACCAGATGCACCATGTCTGTCAGTATACTCAGTACACTGCACTCAGGGCGCAAACAACCCCCTAAATGCAATAACTAACTACATGAAAACCCCCTCATGCACTTAACAATCAAACACAGAGTAACTAAACATATACACAACATATTAGTAAGCGAGAGGAAATAATAGAAACGGGCACTTACTATCGTAATACAGCAAACATTTTTCACAAATGAACTCCTAGCAGAGCACTGATATCTATGATACCAGAAGCAACAACCGCGGCTTTTAACCGGAAAGACCAGTGCAAACAGCAACCAATCACCTGTGCTCATGAGCCAACACCCCTGAAAGCACGGAGACCCGTATGAGCTCATCTGACAAACGCCCATTAAACAGATGATGTCAACACAAAGATCAAGAGGGAGTATAATTAACACTGAAGCGCAAATATGCGCACAGAATTCAAATTCTAACTCACACAATAAATGCATGGAACCCACCTCAAACTAAACCGCCGACCAAACATTCATCACCAATGCAGCCCTACAAAAACAAAAAACTGATAGAAACCTACACAACTTAGCACAATGACACGTAATACTGGGAAGATCTCAGCAATCTCAGGGGACACAAAAAAAGGCATAGAAATATAGCACAATCTATCTTATTGCAAGTGGCCTAGCAATATCCGTCAGCATTATGCACTAATAATTCGCCGGCAAACGCCATCACCCAAAAGTATCTGACATCGTGACTTGGTATCAACCCGCACCAAGAACATATATATATATATATATATATATATACATATATATATATATATATATATATATATATATATATATATACATATATATATATATATATATATATATATATATATATATATACAGGGAGTGCAGAATTATTAGGCAAGTTGTATTTTTGAGGATTAATTTTATTATTGAACAACAACCATGTTCTCAATGAACCCAAAAAACTCATTAATATCAAAGCTGAATATTTTTGGAAGTAGTTTTAGTTTGTTTTTAGTTTTAGCTATTTTAGGGGGATATCTGTGTGTGCAGGTGACTATTACTGTGCATAATTATTAGGCAACTTAACAAAAAACAAATATATACCCATTTCAATTATTTATTTTTACCAGTGAAACCAATATAACATCTCAACATTCACAAATATACATTTCTGACATTCAAAAACAAAACAAAAACAAATCAGTGACCAATATAGCCACCTTTCTTTGCAAGGACACTCAAAAGCCTGCCATCGATGGATTCTGTCAGAGTTTTGATCTGTTCACCATCAACATTGCGTGCAGCAGCAACCACAGCCTCCCAGACACTGTTCAGAGAGGTGTACTGTTTTCCCTCCTTGTAAATCTCACATTTGATGATGGACCACAGGTTCTCAATGGGGTTCAGATCAGGTGAACAAGGAGGCCATGTCATTAGATTTTCTTCTTTTATACCCTTTCTTGCCAGCCAAGCTGTGGAGTACTTGGACGCGTGTGATGGAGCATTGTCCTGCATGAAAATCATGTTTTTCTTGAAGGATGCAGACTTCTTCCTGTACCACTGCTTGAAGAAGGTGTCTTCCAGAAACTGGCAGTAGGACTGGGAGTTGAGCTTGACTCCATCCTCAACCTGAAAAGGCCCCACAAACTCATCTTTGATGATACCAGCCCAAACCAGTACTCCACCTCCACCTTGCTGGCGTCTGAGTCGGACTGGAGCTCTCTGCCCTTTACCAATCCAGCCACGGGCCCATCCATCTGGCCCATCAAGACTCACTCTCATTTCATCAGTCCATAAAACCTTAGAAAAATCAGTCTTGAGATATTTCTTGGCCCAGTCTTGACGTTTCAGCTTGTGTGTCTTGTTCAGTGGTGGTCGTCTTTCAACCTTTCTTACCTTGGCCATGTCTCTGAGTATTGCACACCTTGTGCTTTTGGGCACTCCAGTGATGTTGCAGCTCTGAAATATGGCCAAACTGGTGGCATCTTGGCAGCTGCACGCTTGACTTTTCTCAGTTCATGGGCAGTTATTTTGCGCCTTGGTTTTTCCACACGCTTCTTGCGACCCTGTTGACTATTTTGAATGAAACGCTTGATTGTTCGATGATCACGCTTCAGAAGCTTTGCAATTTTAAGAGTGCTGCATCCCTCTGCAAGATATCTCACTATTTTTGACTTTTCTGAGCCTGTCAAGTCCTTCTTTTGACCCATTTTGCCAAAGGAAAGGAAGTTGCCTAATAATTATGCACACCTGATATAGGGTGTTGATGTCATTAGACCACACCCCTTCTCATTACAGAGATGCACATCACCTAATATGCTTAATTGGTAGTAGGCTTTTGAGCCTATACAGCTTGGAGTAAGACAACATGCATAAAGAGGATGATGTGGTCAAAATACTCATTTGCCTAATAATTCTGCACTCCCTGTATGTATATATATATTGAAGAAAGAATAATCAATGATAGTTGGAAGGCGCTCTGCTATAATCAGTCTTTCTGATGTATAAATTATAAAGTGTTTAGTAAAGAAAAATAGTTCTTAAATGATAGTTGTATGCAGTTCTTATTAATTTCTTTTGAAAGTAACTTCTTAATATTCCGTGTGGAAGTAAGACTTCCTGCTTACCAGATCAGACCTCAATCATATGAGGTAAGCTGCCGGCTCTGCGTGTGTAAAGATGGTTTTGTCTTTCTCCCCCAGAGTGGTATCCTAAGAATTCTTAATCCACTTCTTGTTCCAATATTTTTGAAGAGCCTTTGCATTCAATGATAACCCTGGACTCTCTGATGTTCTTTCATGCAATGGTGAGAATCTTTATCCCCTCAGTCGTATGAAGAGCGATTGGCAAAGGTTCCCAAAGTTATGCAGGGAAGAAAAAAACACACATAGCGTAATACTGTATAACATAAAATAAAATGTATTATATGCAAATTGTATTGTGCTTTAATTAATAAACCTCAATTCATAATGAGGTAAGATTAACAGCTTTCTCCAAAGTGGTATTATGTTCCCAAATGGGATCTTAAGGATACATGATCGATGGTGCAGTATTGTGTTTAAAATCTATAACTCACATAACTCACTTAATTTAACAAGGGGCCTGTTAGTTCCTTTAAAGTATAAAGGCCAAAGTACAACCATACTATCTATTGCCCCTGTAAGTGATTAGTAATGAGGTCAGATATAGATATGTCCCAAAGAATGCACTAATGTGTTCAAGCTGCTAGGCGTTTTTTTAAAAATAAAGTCTATGCCGTTTGTGTTAAAATGGCAGCAATAAAAATAATCTGTAGCTGGCAGATATATACCTCCTGTCGTTGGCTCACCTAATGCGTTCAACTAGGTTCTAGTAGGGCATTTTTATTTCTCAGACTATCGAGGTTTACACTTCAACAAAGGATAACAATAGAACAAATCAAATTTAATAATAGATGGAAATGGAAAGTTCTTTAACCCCTTAACGACATGATGTATCCTGTACGTACAAGTGTCATTAAAGGTTTTTTTTATGCCAGTTATTGTGCTTTTACTGCCTTTCTCAATCCAGGCGTGTTTGGCTATAGAAAGTTCTCATCACTGGTGCTGAGACCAAAGCTACTTAACCCCTTATTTTAAAAATAACAGCTGACGACGTACAAGGTACATCAGCTATTGCTAGGAGGTTAAAATTGCATGTTGTATCTGAATCCTTGTTTACTTTGCTGCTTCTTTATGTACAATTATTTTTTTTTTATTATAGTATATATTCACAAAATAGCCAACTCAAGTTAAATAAATCATCTTCTAAAATAAAAACACACATATAATGTGTGAGTAGGTGTGTGTAAATAAGATTATTATTACTTTTAAAAGATATAAAAATGAAAAAAGAAGATTCTCTAATGTTTAAGAGCATTTTAAAATTATACTATTGTTTGTATACAAGTGTGTGTAACCCCTGAAATTAAATAAAACTTTTTTTGTTTTCATAGCTTATTCTGAACAATCCACAGCAGTATATCCAGGTAATGTATGAAATACTATTTTCATTTGGCAATAGTTAAATTGTATTAATGGAAATTTAGCAACAAGTCATTGCATGGATTTGATTTAAATGAATAAACCAATTATACATTGAATGCAAATCTGTGTGTATATATTTGTATCTATGTCATTTTTATACATTTTTTTCTGCATAGGTTCTTCTGAACAACTCAGCACAGGTAATGTATGAAATAATATTTACATTTGGCAATAGTTAAAGGGACATGAAACCCAAAATTTTACTTTCATGATGATAGAGAAAACTCTATCCAAATTACTTCTATTGTTTGATTTTCTTCATTTTCTTGTTATCCTTTGCTTAAAGGTTTATCTTGGCAAGCTCAGGACCACTAAAGAACCTAGATTCTAGCTGCTGATTGGTGGATGCATATATATACTGATTCTCATTGGCTCACCCATGTGTTCAGTTAGAAACCAGTAGTGCATTGCTTCTCCTTCGACAAATGATACCAAGAGAATGAAACAAATTAGATAATAGAAGTAAATTAAAAAGTTGTTTAAAATGTTATTCTCTATATGAATCATGAAAGAAAACTTTTGAGTTTCATGTCCCTTTAAAATGTATTAACTCCTTAATGACCACAGCACTTTTCCATTTTTTGTCCATTTGGGACCAAGGCTATTTTTACATTTTTGCAGTGTTTGTGTTTAGCTGTAATTTTCCTCTTACTCTTTTACTGTACCCACACATATTATATACCGTTTTTCTCGCCATTAAATGGACTTTCTAAAGATACCATTATTTTCATCATATCTTATCATTTACTATAAAAGAAAATATAAAATATGAGGAAAAAATGGAAAAAAACACACTTTTTCTAACTTTGTCCCCCAAAATCTGTTACACATCTACAACCACCAAAAAACACCCATGCTAAATAATTTCTAAATTTTGTCCAGAGTTTAGAAATACCCAATGTTTACACGTTCTTTGCTTTTTTTTGCAAGTTATAGGGCAATAAATATAAGTAGCACTTTGCTATTTCCAAACCACTTTTTTTCAAAATGAGCGCTAGTTACATTGGAACCCTGATATCTGTCAGGAATACCTGAATATCCCTTGACATGTATATATTTTTTTTTAGAAGACATCCCAAAGTATTGATCTAGGCCCATTTTGGTATATTTCATGCCACCATTTCACCACCAAATGCGATCAAATAAAAAAAATTGTTCACTTTTTCACAAATTTTTTCACAAACTTTAGGATTCTCACTGAAATTATTTACAAACAGCTTGTGCAATTATGGCATAAATGGTTGTAAATTTTTCTCTGGAATCCCCTTTGTTCAGAAATAGCAGACATATATGGCTTTGACGTTGCTTTTTGGTAATTAGAAGGCCGCTAAATGCCACTGCGCACCATGCGTGTATTATGCACAGCAGGGAAGGGGTTAATAAGGGAGCATGTAGGGAGCTTTTTGGGGTAATTTTAGCTTTAGTGTAGTGTAGTAGACAACCCAAAGTATTGATCTACGCCCATTTTGGTATATTTCATGCCACCATTTCACCGCCAAATGCGATCAAATAAAGAAAAACGTTAAATTTTTCAAAATTTTAGATTTCTCACTGAAATCATTTACAAACATTTTGTGCAATTATGGCACAAATGGTTGTAAATGCTTCTCTGGGGTCTCCTTTGTTCAAAAATAGCAGACATATATGGATTTGGTGTTGCTTTTTGGTAATTAGAAGGCCACTAAATGCCACTGCGCACAACACGTGAATTATGCCCAGCAATGAAGGGGTTAATTAGGTAGCTTGTATGGAGTTTGCAGGGTTAATTTTAGCTTTAGTGTAGAGATCAGCTTCCCACCTGACACATCAGACCCCCTGATCCCTCCCAAAGAGCTCTCTTTCCTCCCCCACCCCAAAAATTGTCCCCGCCATCTTAAGTACTGGCAGAAAGTCTGCCAGTACTAAAATAAAAGGTATCCTTTTTTTATATATAGCATATTTACATATGCTGCTGTGTAAGATTCCCCCCTTAGCCCCCAACCTCCCTGATCCCCCCCAATACAGCTCTCTAACCCTCCCCCTCTGCCTTATTGGGGGCCATCTTGGGTACTGGCAGCTGTCTGCCAGTACCCAGTTTGCATGTAAAAATGTCTATTTTTTTTTTATTTATTTTTTTTCTGCAGTGTAGCTTCCCCCCCCCCCCCAAGACTAATCCCCCACCCCCTCCCAGATCCCTTAGATTACTTTATTCAGGGATTTTATCCCTCCTTTCTCCCCATAATAAAAAAACCCTTTCTGTAGTGTAAGTGGTTCCCACCCGCTCCCTCCCCGTGCACGCGCCCGCCCACCACCCCCCGTGCACTCGCGCGATCCCGCCCCCGATCCCGCCCCCCTCTTTTACCAAGAAGCCATCGATGGCCGCCCACCCACCTCCCACTTCAGCTCCCACCCACCAACGAATGCGGCCATCGATGTCCGGTGCAGAGAGGGCCACAGAGTGGCTCTCTCTGCACCGGAGGGGTAAAAAATGTTATTGCAGGATGCCTCAATATCGAGGCATCCTGCAATAACCGGAAAACAGCTGGAAGTGATCAGGATCGCTTCCAGCTGCTTTCCACACTGAGGACGTGCAGGGTACGTTCTCAGGCGTTAACTGCCTTTTTTCTGAGGACGTACCCTGCACGTCCTCAGTCGTTAAGGGGTTAATGGAAATTTACCAACATTTAGCATGGATTTGATTTAGATGAATAAACCAATTATACACTGAATGCAAATCTGTGTGTGTGTATATTTGTATCTATGTCATTTTATTTAAAAAAAAAAAAAAATTCATAGTTTCTTCTCAACGACCCACCACGGATGTATATTCAGGTAAATTGTAAAATAATATCTTTATTTGGCAATAGTTAAAGGGTCATTAAACACAAATTGTAAGCTGCATAACAATTATTATATCTGAGAAGAATTTTTCAATGAGTAATGCAAATTTTTTTTCTTTTCACTGATTTCCTTCTCCCCCAAAAGAAAAGAACCCTTGCTAACTAAACACAAAAAGATTGGGGCGAGGTTACATATGCGTAACTGCTGAAGCCTGTGTCGCCCGTAATTTCCCCTCGCACATCGGAGAATTATATAAACCCCGCTGACAGTTCATAAACTGCCGTAAGTCGGATAAACTAGCAATGTCCAGAAATGTGCGGAAATTCACAATTCTGGAGTCGCCAGTGACTTACAGCAGTTTAGAAACTGCCGGCACATAAGAAAAAAAAAAAAGTTAAATCTCCCATAAAAGTCTAACCCTGCGATTTACCTAATATATGTATTAACCCTTAACCCGCCATTCACCCACATCACGATCTACCTAATATATGTATTAACCTCTAATCCACCATTCACCCACAATGCCAACTACCTATAAACACCATTAACCCCTAATCCGCCAACCCCCCACAATGCAAATATACATAATTAACCTATTACCCCTAAGCCGCCACCCTCCCAACGGATTAAACCTAACTAACCTATTAACTCCTATACCTCCAATCCCCCCACAACGCAAATAACTAATTTAATTACTAACACCCCCTAACATAACACCCCCTAAATTAACCCCAATTACATTTAATAACAAAATACTAAATTAAAAATAAAATAAAATATCTAACATTACTTTAAAAAAAAAAAACTAAGATTAAATTAAATTCATCTAAAATTAAAAAAAACTTAGTATTTTTAAATGTAAAAGAGAAGTTTAACTTAGGGCAATGCCTTACAAAAGGACCTTTTAAGGGCTTTTGGTAGTTTAGTTTAGATTAAGGGGTGTTTTTATTTTGGTGGGGCTTATTTATTTTCATAACTTTCACAAACTTTGGGTTTCTCACTGAAATGTTTTTCACTTCACTACTGCAGTCATAAGACAAATGGTGGTAAAAGGTTATCTGGGGTACCTTTTGTTCAGAAATAGCAGACATGCATGGCTTTGCAATTATTTGTTATCAATTAGAAGGCCGCTAATTGCAACTACGCAATACACTTCTGAAATTCCCGGCAGTGAATTTATTAGTTAGTTAGCTGGTAAGGTAATAGTATTTGAATACAGGGATTACAATCCCACCTAACACTTCCCCAATCTGTGATCCCTCTCAAACAGCTCTCCCTTCCCACACCCATACTCCTGACCACCATCTTAGGTACTGGCAGACAGTCTGCCAGTATTATGTTTTAGGTGTTTTTTTTTTTTTTTTAAAACACATTAATTGCATTTATGACTTTATTTTATGCAGTGTGGGATCCCTCTTACCCTCCTACCTCCCTGTTCCTTCCCAAACAGCTCTCTAACCCTCCCCCTCCCATTGGTGTCCGCCATCTTAGGTATCTAGTTTATAGATTTATTTGTATTATTTATTTATTTATTATCTTTTATGATTTTGTTATGTAGTGTAGCAGTCTCCCCCACCTTCCCCAATCTGTAATCACTATTGTAGGGTCCCCCCACTCTGATTCCCCATTTTTCTGTAGTGTAGCATCCTTCCCCTCCCTATACCATCCACAACGTTTTCTGTAGAATAGTGTCCCGCCCCTACCTCCCCTTTTCACTGCCTTCCTCCATCCCTCCCGAACCTCCCACCTGCACAAATGGAGATTGTTATAGACAGTGAAACAGACCATGTCACTGTCTATAACAATCAGGCGATTGTTATGCAACGATTGTGCTCTGTTACCATATAAACACAGATGTCTGAGGCCAGGAAGAGCAAGTCATGGTTGTTACTTGACAACTGAGACTGCTGGAGCTTCCTGAAGGTCATTGTTACTTTGCTGCTTCTTTATGTACAATTCATTTATTTTTCTATTATAGTATATTTTCACAAAATAGCCAACTCAAGTTAAATAAATCATCTTCTAAAATAAAAAAAACACATATAATGTGTGAGTAGGTTTGTGTAAATAAGATTATTATTACTTTTAAAATATATAAAAGTGAAAAAAGAAGATTCTCTAATACTTAAAAACATTTTAAAATTGTACTATTGCTTGTATGTAAGTGTGTTTAATTAATTAACTTTAATTAAATAAAACTTTTTTGTTTTCATAGTTTCTTCTCAACGACCCAGCACAGCAGTATATCCAGGTAATATTTGAAATACTATTTTAATTTGGCAATAGTTAAACTGTATTAATGGAAATTTAGCAACACCTCATTGCATGGATTTGATTATAATGAATTAACCAATTATACACCGGATGCAAATCTGTGTGTGTGTATTTGTATCTATGTCTTTTTTATTAATTAATTATTTATTTTCACATAGTTTCTTCTGAACAAACCACCACAGAAGTATATACAGGTAATGTATGTTAACATTTGTTATGTTTATCATATCTTATCATCAAACCTATAAAGTTGTACCTCATAATACTAAAATATATTAATCCTTTCACTACATAGCATTTCAAAGAAAAACTTACCCAAAATACCAAAAAACTTTTAGCTTTTTTTCTATCACTCCCTTTAAAGAGAAGTAGAGCTTTGTTTTTGTTTTTATTTACCTATCAAAACTGTATACCATTTTTTTTATTAGACAACCCAGTGTGTTATGTTTATGCCACTGTTTCGCTGCCAAATGCAATCGTATTAAAAAAATTCTTAACTTTTTCACAAACTTTGGGTTTCCCACTGAAATTTGTTTCACATCACTACTGCAGTCATAAGACAAATGGTGGCAAAAGGTTCCCAGGGGACCCTTTTGTTCAGAAATAGCAGACATGCATGGCTTTGAAATGAATTTCTATCAATTAGAAGGCCACTAATTGCAACTGCGCAATACACTTCTGAAATTCCCGGCACTTCCCCTCTCTGTGATCCCTCTCAAACAGCTCTCCCTCTCCACACATAATTGTATTTCTGACCACCATCTTAGGTGCTAGCAGACAATCTTCCAGTATTAAGTTTAAGGTGTTTTTTTAAATGAAAATAAAACATTAATTGCATTTATGAATCTATTTTAAGCAGTGCAGGATCCCCTTGATCCTCCTACCTCATCTTAGGTACAGGCAGCTATCTGCCAGTATCCAGTTTATAGATTTATTTGTATTATTTATTAATTTATGTATTATCTTTTATTTTTTATGTAGGGAAACATCCCCCCCTACCTTTCCCACCCTGCAATCACTATTGTAGGGTCCCCCCACCCTGACTCACCATTTTTCTGTAGTGTTGCAGCCGTCCCCTCCCTATCCCATCCACAGCGTTTTCAGTACAATACTGTCCCGCCCCTCCCTCCCTTTTGCACCGCCTCCCTCCATCCCTCCCGATTTTTCCACCTGCACAAACAGAGATTATTATAGATAGTGACACAGAATGTCTATAACAATCAGGCGTTCTGCCTTCAAATGATAACAGAGCACCGATCGTGCTCTGTTACCATATAAACACAGATGTCTGAGGCCAGGAAGCGCAAGTCTTGGTTGTTACTTGACAACTGAGACTGCTGGAGCTTCCTGAAGGTCAGACGTAGATCTAGGTTATGCTATATATATATAAAAATATGAGCAACAGGAGAGCACTCGCACACGTAGGTCAACCTGCCAGGGTGCATGCAGGAACATGAATAGAAGTAAACAAATGGCTTGCACTCACTGGACTTTTAGATACGTGCCTTTATATTTATAAAGGCACGTATCTAAAAGTCCAGTGAATGTAAGCCATTTGTTTACTTATATATATATATATACATATATATATATAATCCGAAGCCAGTAGCCCAGCACTCCTTCCACAGGGGTGTAATCACGGCCCGGGTGCTATCCTCATGTGTAAATATAAAAATGTCAGAATTTAGGAGGGAACTCATAGGATTTATATAGAAACAAAATAGTATATCTTTTTTTCCAAGTAAAATTCATATTAATTGTAGATGTCAACGTTTCGACCCATTGATGGACAATATATGATCTGAAAAAATACAAAATATACCGTTGTGGTCCAATTGAACAATACAACATATAACAAACATATAATGATTAAATATAACAGTGATAACCCATCACCACAGACAAAAGACACATAAGCGCATATTAGGGCTCCATAAGTTCATAAACCAGGGGAAAAAGAAACAGATGGCTTATACTCGACCTTTTACACCCGATAACAAGTGACAATAGAATATCTCAAATGTTAGCAAAAATGAAGAAATGAACACCAGCACCCACTGGATAGGTACCACAATAACAAAACTGGCTAACCAAACCAGACAACCAGAGTAACACATATATGCGTGAAGCCCTGACCAAAAAGCCTAGCTAGCAATAGTGGCAGAATCACGTCTTACTTCACATCAGAAAAATAAAACAGACTATATCATACTGTTAAACAGAATAGACCCCTTCTATATTCTATGCTTAAACTCTTGCATGTATCATGAGTGCCGTATCACCACAGTCTAAATTCAGACTACCATAGATGGAAACATATTGAGATGGATCACATAAAAAAGCTGTCCCATACACGATCACTACTTAGCCCCTAATCCGGTAGGGCGACTTAAATACAGGACTAACAACCTTGCGAGGCAAAGCACAAATATGCAATAATAAACTAAATCCATAAATAAGACAGCACGACAATCACTGATCAAATGCAAATAATCAGCACTTAGGTGTACCTAATATTACTATAAGAAAACAAACCAAGCTCATTATCAAATCACAGTGTCTATATTGTCATCAGACGCACCATGTCTGTCAGTATATTCAGTACACCGCACTCAGGGCGCAAACAACCCCCTAAATGCAATAACTAACTACATGAAAACCCCCTCATGCACTTAACAATCAAACACAGAGTAACTAAACATATGTACAACATATTAGTAAGCGAGAGGAAATAATAGAAACGGGCACTTACTATTGTAATACAGCAAACATTTTTTACAAATGAACTCCCAGCAGAGCACTAATATCTATGATACCAGAAGCAACAACCGCGGCTTTTAACCGGAAAGGCCAGTGTGAACAGCAACCAATCACCTGTGCTCATGAGCCAACACCCCTGAAAGCAGGGAGACTCGTATGAGCTCATCTGACAAATGCCCTTTAAACAGATGATGTCAACACAGAGATCAAGAGGGAGTATAATTAACACTGAAGTGCAAATATGCGCACAGAATTCACGTTCTAACTCACACAATAAATGCATGGAACCCACCTCAAACTAAACCGTCGACCACACATTCATCACCAATGCAGCCCTACAAGACCAAAAAACTGATAGAAACCTACACAACTTAGCACAATGACACGTAATACTGGGAAGATCTCAGCAATCTCAGGGGACACAAAAAAGGCAAAGAAATATAGCACAATCTTATTGCAAGTGGCCTAGCAATATATATTGGCATTATGCACTAATGATTCGCTGGCAAACACCATCACCCATAAGTATCTGACATCGTGACTTGGTATCAACCCACACCAAGAACATATATGTATATATAAATATGTATATATATATTGAAGAAAGAACAATCAATGATAGTTGGAAGGCGCTCTGCTATAATCAGTCTTTCTGATGTATAAATTATAAAGTCCTTAGTAAGGAAAAATAGTTCTTAAATAATAGTTGTATGCAGTTCTTATTAATTTCTTTAGAAAGTAACTTCTTAATATTGCGTGTGGAAGTAAGACTTCCTGCTTACCAGATCAGACCTCAATCATATGAGGTAAGCTGTCGGCTCTGCGTGTGTAAAGAGGGTTTTGTCTTTCTCCCCCAGAGTGGTATCCTAAGAATTCTTAATCCACTTCTTGTTCCAATATTTTTGAAGAGCCTTTGCATTCAATGATAACCCTGGACTCTCTGATGTTCTTTCATGCGATGATGAGAATCTTTATCCCCCTCAGGATTATGAAGAGCGATTGGCAAAGGTTCCCAAAGTTATTCAGGGAAGAAAAAAACACACATAGCGTAATACTGTATAACATAAAATAAAATATATTATATACAAATGGTATTGTGCTTAAATTAATAAACCTCAATCCCCAATGAGGTAAGATTTACAGCTTTCTCCAAAGTGGTATTATGTTCCCAAATGGGATCTTTAGGATACATGATCGATGGTGCAGTATTGTGTTTAAAATCTATAACTCACATAACTCACTTAAAGTGACAGTCAATTTTAAACAACTTTCCAATTTACTTTTATTACCAATTTTGCTTTGTTCTCTTGGTATTCTTAGTTGAAAGCTAAATCTAGGAGGTATATATGCTAATTTTTTAGACCTTGAAGGCCAGCTCTAATCTGAAAGCATTTTGACAGTTTTTCACCACTAGAGGGAGTAAGTTCATGTATTTCATATAGATAACATTGAGCTCAGGCACGTGAAGCTCCTAAGAGCAAGCACTGATAGGCTAAAAATGCAAGTCTGTCAAAAGAACTGAAATTAGGGGGCAGTTTGCAGAGCCATAGATACAAGCTAATCACAGTGGTAAAAAGTATATTGTTATAACTGTGTTGGTTATGCAAATTTGGGGAATGGGTAATAAAGGGATAATCTACCTTTTTAAACAACAAAAATTCTGGTGTTTACTGTCCCTTTAACTTAACAAGGGGCCTGTTAGTTCCTTTAAAGTATAAAGGCCAAAGTACAGCCGTACTATCTATTGCCCCTGTAAGTGATTCGTGTGAGGTCAGATATAGATATGTCCCAAAGAATGCACTAATGTGTTCAAGCTGCTAGGCTATGCCGTTTGTGTTAAAATGGCAGCAATAAAAATAATCTGTAGCTGACAGATATATACCTCCTGTCATTGGCTCACCTAATGCGTACAGCTAGGTTCTAGTAGGGCATTTTTATTTCTCAGACTATTGAGGTTTACACTTCAACAAAGGATAACAATAGAACAAATCAAATTTAATAATAGATGGAAATGGAAAGTTCTTTAACCCCTTAACGACATGATGTACCCTGTACGTACAAGTGTCATTAAAGATTTTTTTATGCCAGTTATTGTGCTATTACTACCTGCCTCAGTCCAGGCATGTTTGGCTATAGAAAGTTCTCATCACTGGTGCAGAGACCAAAGCTACTTAACCCCTAATTTTAAAAACAATAGCTGACGACGTACAAGGTACATTAGCTATTGCTAGGAGGTTAAAATTGCATGTTGTATCTGAATCCTTGTTTACTTAGTAGGGATGGGCGAATGTTTCTAAAAATTCGAAATTTAAAACGAATTTTGATACATTCGTTCGAATCGAATTTCGAATGTTTATAAAACATTCTAACATTCTATTTTTGCATTTTAGTTTTCGAATTTTTCAATAAAATTCGAAAATATTTGTTCGAATAATAGAATGTTTAGCTATGTAATTCATTCAATTTCGAAATGTAATATTCGAATTTGAATGTGACATTCGAATTCGAATGTGACATTCAAATTTGAAATAGAATTTCTAGTCTACAACTGTGTTTAAGAAATGTAATATTCGAATTCGAATGCTACATTCATATTCGAATGTCACATTCGAATTTGAAGTAGTATTTCTAGTCTAATACTGTGTTTTAAATGTAATATTTGAATTCGAATATGACATTCGAATTCGAATGTCACATTCGAATTCGAAATCGTATTTCTAGTCTAATACTGTGTTTTTTAAATGTAATATTCGAATTCGAATGTCCCATTCGATTTCGAAATAGTATTTCTAGTTTGCAACTGTGTTTAATAAATGTAATATTTAAATTCGAATGTGATATTCGATTCGAATGTGACATTCGAATTTGAAATAGTATTTCTAGCCTAATACTGTTTTATAAATGTAATATTCGAATTTGAATGTGACATTCGATTCAAATGTGATATTCGATTCAAATGCGACATTCGAAATAGTGTTTCTAGTCTACAATTGTGTTTTATAAATTTAATATTCGAATTCGAATGTGACATTCGAAAACTGTAAATAACATTTGAAAATCGAATTTTTAAGAATATTCGTTCTTATCAACATTCTATTATGTAAATCGAATTTCTACAATAACATTCGTTCTAACATTCTAATTCGGATATAAACACATTCGCCCATCCCTATTACTTAGCTGCTTCTTTATGTACAATTGATTTTTTTATTATAGTATATATTCACAAAATAGCCAACTCAAGTTAAATAAATCATCTTCTAAAATATAAAAACACATACAGTGGATATAAAAAGTCTACACACCCCTATTAAAATGTCAGGTTTCTGCGATGTAATAAAATGAGACAAAGATAAATCATTTCAGAACTTTTTCCACCTTTAATGTGACCTATAAACTGTACAACTCAATTTAAAAACAAACTGAAATCTTTTAGGTAAAGGGAAATAAAAATAAAAAACTAAAATAATATGGTTGCATAAGTTTGAACACCCTTAAACTAATACTTTATTGAAGCACCTTTTGATTTTATTACAGCACTCAGTCTTTTTGGGTATGAGTTTTTCAGCATGGCACATCTTGACTTGGCAAGATTTGCCCACTCTTCTTTGCAAAAACACTCTAAATCTGTCAGAATGTGAGGGCATCTCCTGTGCACAGCCCTCTTCAGATCACCCCACAGATTTTGAATTGGAATCATGTCTGGGCTCTGGCTGGGCCATCCCAAAACTTTAATCTTCTTCTGGTGAAGCCATTCCTTTGTTGATTTGGATGTATGCTTTGGGTCGTTGTCATGCTGAAAGATGAAGTTCCTCTTCATGTTCAGCTTTCTAGCAGAAGCCTGAAGGTATTGTGCCAATATTGTCTGCTATTTGGAACTGTTCATTATTCCCTCTACCTTGACTAAGGCCCCAGCTGAAGAAAAACAGCCCCAAAGCATGATGCTGACACCACTATGCTTCACTGTGGGTATGGTGTTCTTTTGGTGATATGCAATGTTGTTTTTGCGCCAAACATATCTTTTGGAATTATGGCCATAAAGTTCAACTTTGGTTTCATCAGACCAGAACACCTTTTGCAACATGTTTTTGGGAAACTTCAGATGTGTTTTTGCAAAATTTAGCCGGGCTTGGATGGTTTTTTTTTTAAGAAAAGTCTTCCGTCTTGCCACTCTACCCCATAGCCCAGACATATGAAGAATACGGGCGATTGTTGTCACATGTACCACACAGCCAGTACTTGCCAAATATTCCTGCAGCTCCTTTAATGTTGCTGTAGGCCTCTTGGCAGCCTCCCAGACCAGTTTTCTTCTCGTCTTTTCATCAATTTTGGAGGGACATCTAATTCTTGGTAATGTCACTGCTGCACCATATTTTCTTCACTTGATGATGACTGTCTTCACTGTGTTCCATGGTATATCTAATGCCTTGGAAATTCTTTTGTGACCTTCTCCTGACTGATACCTTTTAACAATGAGATCCCTCTGATGTTTTAGAAGCTCTCTGAGGACCATGACTTTTGCTGTAGGATGCAACTAACAAAATGTCAGGAAAGACCTATGTTACAAACTGCTATTTGTGACTGGCCCTTTAAATGGAAGGTTGCCCTGCTTCCCTGGATTTTGGAGAAGCCTATTTGCCAGCCTCCTTCCTCATGACTATGGCCCCTGGAAGATTGTGCCCCTGAGAGTATATTGACTTTTGTTGGGTGTGTGTGGCCCTTTGGGAACCGTCTGGGGACATATTGTGACTTTGGTGAACAATGCCCCTTTAAGACTATGTCCCCAGACCTGTGAAATGACTTGTCCCTCCCACTTGGTTCAGTTTCATTGTGTGCCATTAAGAGTTAAATTTTGTTCAGCTTCAAGAAACCTATTCTAAATACAAGTCTGCTGGGATTAGCTCTAATTAGGTTTAGTGATCAACTTTCCCATTGTCTAATCAGACTAGTATTGATAAGGTGGACTGCATTGTTTTATTGTGTGTAATGTTATCTGCTGAAGTAAATGTTGTGGCCTGTCAAAGGGAGTGTCTCTCTATCTAATATCAAATGTGTGATGGGGGATTTTATGCCTCCCCCTGAGAGTGTCCTGTTTGCATGTAACCTCAATAAAAAGCAGGCTGTGTGCTCCAGCACTTCAGACCTATGTTGACCCTCTAACTTGAAGCTTTGACTCATGTTTGTAGGGGACAGCTTATAATCACTACAGGGATTGCTATGTTTTTCATACTCCCTTAGCTACAGGGATTGCTACAGAAGGAACAGGTTCACCTACTGGAGCCTAGTCGTAGGTCCAGGGCGCAGAGCAGACGGCGAGATACCAGCCCAGCAGCGGTGGCTCATATAGTCTGCATTACTGATGGTGGCTACGCAGTAGTTAGAGTGTCTACGGTGCTGCTGCTCCTTTGGTGAGCGCTAGGAGCATCCTTTTCTACGGTCCAACTTCCAGCCAGCCTGGAGGCAACCGTAACAACCTATTAGAACAGCTGAACTTTATTTGGGGTTAATCAGAGGCACTTTAAATGATGACAGGTGTGTACTGACTCCTATTTAACATGATTTTGAATGTGATTGCTTAATTCTGAACACAGCTACATCCCCAGATATAAAAGGGTGTTCACACTTATGCAACCATATTATTTTATTTTTTTATTTTTATTTCCCTTTACCTAAAAGATTTCAGTTTGTTTTTTAATTGAGTTGTACAGTTTATAGGTCACATTAAAAGGTGGAAAAAGTTCTGAAATGATTAATGTTTGTCTCATTTTTTTACATCACAGAAACCTGACATTTTAACAGGGGTGCGTAGACTTTTTACATCCACTGTATAATGTGCGAGTAGGTGTGTGTAAATAAGATTCTCTAATATTTAAGAGTATTTTAAAATTATACTATTGTTTGTATACAAGTGTGTATAACCCCAGCAATTAAATACAACTTTTTTGTTTTCATAGCTTCTTCTGAACAATCCACAGCAGTATATCCAGGTAATGTATGAAATACTATTTTCATTTGGCAATAGTTAAATTGTATTAATGGAAATTTAGCAACAAGTCATTGCATGGATTTGATTTAAATGAATAAACCAATTACACATTGAATGCAAATCTGTGTGTATATATTTGTATCTATGTCATTTTTATACATTTTTTTTGTATAGGTTCTTCTGAACAACTCAGCACAGGTAATGTATGAAATAATATTTACATTTGGCAATAGTTAAAGGGACATGAAACCCAACATTTTACTTTCATGATGATAGAGAAAACTATTTTAAACAAATTTCCAATTTACTTCTATTATTTGATTTGCTTCATTTTCTTGTTATTCTTTGCTTAAAGGTTTATCTTGGCAAGCTCAGGACCACTAAAGAACTTAGATTTTAGCTGCTGAATGGTTGATGCATATATATATACCGATTCTCATTGGCTCACCCATGTGTTCAGTTAGAAACCAGTAGTGAATTGCTGCTTCTTCGACAAATGATACCAAGAGAATGAAACAAATTAGATAATAGAAGTAAATTAGAAAGTTGTTTAAAATGTTATTCTCTATCTGAATCATGAAAGAAAACTTTTGGGTTTCATGTCCCTTTAAACTGTATTAATGGAAATTTACCAACATTTAGCATGGATTTGATTTAGATGAATAAACCAATTATACACTGAATGCAAATCTGTGTGTGTGTGTATATTTGTATCTATGTCATTTTTATTAAAAAAAAATTTTTTGCATAGTTTCTTCTGAACGACCCACCACAGATGAAAATCAAATAATAATAATAATAATGTATGAAATTCTATTTTAATTTGGCAATAGTTAAACTGTATTGATGGAAATTTAGCAACAACTTTTTGTATGGATTCGATTTAAATGATTAAACCAAGTATACACTGAATGCAAATCTGTGTGTGTGTATATTTGTATCTATGTCATTTTATTAAAAAAATATATATTTTTCATAGTTTCTTCTCAACGCCCCACCACGGATGTATATTCAGGTAAATTATAAAATAATATTTGTATTTGACAATAGTTAAAGGGTCATTAAACACAAATTGTAAGCTGCATAAGAATGTACCTTTATATCTGAGAAGAATTTTTCAATGAATAATGCAAATTTATTTTGTCAAATGAGTTTATTACTTAATGTTTTTTTTTTTCTTTTTACTGATTTCCTTCTCCCCCAAAAGAAAAGAACCCTTGCTAACTAAACACAAAAAGATCTGGGGCGAGATTACATATGCGATACAGGCTTCAGCGTAACTGCTGAAACCTGTGTCGCCCGTAATTTCCCCTCGCACATCGGGGAATTATATAAACCCCGCTGACAGTTCATAAACTGCCGTAAGTCGGATAAACTAGCGATGTCCAGAAATGTGCGGAAATTCACAATTCTGGAGTCGCCAGTGACTTACAGCAATTTAGAAACTGCCGTCGCATACGAAAAAAAAGTTAAATCTCCTGTAAAAGTCTAACCAGCCTCCCAAAAATAAACCTGACATGTGAAAACACCTATATCCGCAATCCCCCACAACGCAATATACCTAATAAATGTATTAACCCCTAACCTGTCATTCACTCACATTGCGGTTTAACTAATATATGTATTAACCCTTAACCTGCCATTCACCCACATCGCGATCTACCTAATATATGTATTAACCTCTAATCCACCATTCATCCACAACGCCAACTACCTATAAACACCATTAACACCTAATCCGCCAACCCCCCACAACGCAAATATACCTAATTAACCTATTAACCCCTAAGCCGCCACCCCCCCAATGGATTAAACCTAACTAACCTATTAACTCCTATACCTCCAACCCTCCCACAACACAAATAAAAATTTAATTACTAAGTCCCTTAACCTAACACCCCCTAACCTAACACCCCCTAAATTATCCACAATTACATTTAATAACAAAATACTAAATTACAATTAAAATAAAAAAATCTAACATTACTTAAAAAAAACTAAGATTAAATTAAATTAATCTAAAATGACAAAAAACTTAGTATTTTTAAATGTAAAAGAGAAGTTTAACTTAGGGCAATGCCTTGCAAAAGGCCCTTTTAAGGGCTTTCGGTAGTTTCGTTTAGATTAAGGGGTGTTTTTATTTTGGTGGGGCTTATTTATTTTCATAACTTTCAGAAACTTTGGGTTTCTCACTGAAATGTTTTTCACATCACTACTGCAGTCATAAGACAAATGGTGGTAAATGGTTCTCTGGGGTACCTTTTGTTCAGAAATAACAGACATGCATGGCTTTGCAATTATTTTTTATCAATTAGAAGGCCGCTAATTGCAACTGCGCAATAAACTTCTGAAATTCCCTGCAGTGAATGGATTAGTTAGTTAGCTGGTAGGGTAATAGTATTTGAATGCAGGGATTACAATCCCACCTAACACTTCCCATCTCTGTGCTGTGATCCCTCTCAAACAACTCTCCCTTCCCACACCCATACTCCTGACCACCTGTCTGCCAGTATTAAGTTTTAGGTAGGTTTTTTTTTAAAACACATTAATTGCATTTATGACTTTATTTTATGCAGTGTAGGATCCCTCTTATCCTCCTACCTCCCTGTTCCTTCCCAAACAGCTCTCTAACCCTCCCCCTCCCATTGGTGTCCGCCATCTTAGGTATACATTTTATAGATTTATTTCTATTATTTATTTATTTTTTATCTTTTTTATGTAGTGTAGCAACCCCCCCTACCTTCCCCACTCTGCAATCACTATTGTAGGGTACCCCCACTCTGATTCCCCATTTTTCTGTAGTGTAGCATCCTTCCCCTTCCTATACTATCCACAGCGTTTTCTGTAGAATAGTGTCCTGATGTTCCCTCCCCTTTGCACCATCTCCCTCCATCTAGGGATGGGCAAATGTGTAAATTTCTGAATTCGAATGTTAGAACGAATATTATTACCGAAATTCAAAATATAAATCCGAATGTTGATAAGAACGAATATTCTTAAAAATTCTATAGTCGAATGCTATTTACAGTTTTCGAATGTCACTTTCGAATTCAAATGTTTATAATTATATTGAATGTCCACATTTGAAATTTCGAATTTAACATTCTATTTAACAAATACTATTCAGAAGTTCAATAGTTCATGTCGTAGGGAGGGAATCTAGTAAATTGATACATAATAGATACAAATATATCATTTTGAATGTTTCTATAAAGAATATTGCATAATTCGAATATTACATTTAAAGAAAGCATTAGAAATACTATTACAAATATAAATTCGATTTTTTTTAAATGAATATTTTCGAATGTGATCGTAAAATTCGAAACCAAACATTTGAAAACCGAATGTTAGAATGTTATGTAAACATTCGAAATTCGATTTGAACAAATGAATGTGTTAAAATTTGTTTCATTTTTCGAATGTTGCGAAACATTCGCCCATCCCTACCTCCATCCCTCCCGAACCTCCCACCTGCACAAACGGAGATTGTTATAGACAGTGAAACAAACTGTGTCACTGTCTATAACAATCAGGCAGTCTGCCTTCAAATGATAACAGAGCAACGAGCATGCTCTGTTACCATATAAACACAGATGTCTGAGGCCAGGAAGAGCAACTCATGGTTGTTACTTGACAACTGAGACTGCTGGAGCTTCCTGGAGGTCATTGTTACTTTGCTGCTTCTTTATGTACAATTCATTTATTTTTCTATTATAGTATATTTTCACAAAATAGCCAACTCAAGTTAAATAAATCATCTTCTAAAATAAAAAAAACACATATAATGTGTGAGTAGGTTTGTGTAAATAAGATTATTATTTCTTTTAAAAGATATAAAAGTGAAAAAAGAAGATTCTCTAATACTTAAAATCATTTTAAAATTGTACTATTGCTTGTATGTAAGTGTGTTTAATTAATTAACTTTAATTAAATAAAACGTTTTTGTTTTCATAGTTTCTTCTCAACGACCCAGCACAGCAGTATATCCAGGTAATATTTAAAATACTATTTTAATTTGGCAATAGTTAAACTGTATTAATGGAAATTTAGCAACAACTCATTGCATGGATTTGATTATAATGAATTAACCAATTATACACCGGATGCAAATCTGTGTGTGTGTATTTGTATCTATGTCTTTTTTATTAATTAATTATTTATTTTCACATAGTTTCTTCTGAACAAACCACCACAGAAGTATATACAGGTAATGTATGTTAACATTTGTTATGTTTATCATATCTTATCATCAAACCTATAAAGTTGTACCTCATAATACTAAAATATATTAATCCTTTCACTACATAGAATTTCAAAGAAAAACTTGCCCAAAATACCGAAGCATTTTTAGCTTTTTTTCTATCACTCCCTTTAAAGATAAGTAGAGCTTTGTTTTTATTTTTATTTACCTATCAAAACTGTATACCATTTTTTTTATTAGACAACCCAGTGTGTTATGTTTATGCCACTGTTTCACTGCCAAATGCAATCATATTACAAAAATTCTTAACTTTTTCACAAACTTTGGGTTTCTCACTGAAATTTGTTTCACATCACTACTGCAGTCATAAGACAAATGGTGGTAAAAGGTTCTCAGGGGAACCTTTTGTTCAGAAATAGCAGACATGCATGGCTTTGCAATGAATTTTTATCAATTAGAAGGCCACTAATTGCAACTGCGCAATATACTTCTGAAAAACCTGACACTTCCCCTCTCTGTGATCCCTCTCAAACAGCTCTCCCTCCCCACACATATATTTCTGACCACCATCTTAGGTGCTAGCAGACAATCTTCCAGTATTAAATTTAAGGTGTTTTTTTAAATTAAAATAAACATTAATTGCATTTATGAATCTATTTTAAGCAGTGTAGGATCCCCCTGATCCTCCTACCTCATCTTAGGTACAGTTAGCTATCTGCCAGTATCCAGTTTAGAGATGTATTTATATTATTTATTTATTTATGTATTATCTTTTATTTTTTATGTAGTGAAGCATCCCCCCCCACCTTCCCCACCCTGTAATTACTAGTGTAGGGTCCCCCCACCCTGATTCCCCATTTTTCTGTAGTGTAGCATCCTTCTACTTCCTATACCATCCACAGCGTTTTCTGTACAATAGTGTCCCACCCCTACCTCCCCTTTGCACCGCCTCCCTCTATCCCTCCCGAACTTTCCACCTGCACAAACAGAGATTATTATAGATAGTGACACAGAACGTCTATAACAATCAGGCAGTCTGCCTCCAAATGATAACAGAGCACCGATCGTGCTCTGTTACCATAGAAACACAGATGTCTGAGGCCAGGAAGAGCAAGTCTTGGTTGTTACTTGACAACTGAGACTGCTGGAGCTCCCTGAAGGTCGGACGTAGATCTAGGTTATATAGTATGTCGGGATATGGACCACATGACGTTGATCTACGTCTGTTTAGCGCAAGGTGTTAAAGAGACAGTAAATTCAACATTAAACTTTTTAATTTCACAGATCATGCAATTTTAAACTTTACTTCTATTATCAAAAATTATTATTTTTTTGTATCCAGTATTGCCAAGCATAACTAGGTAGGCTCAGAAGCAACAATGTACTACTGGGAGCTAGCTGATAATTGCTGGCTGCACATTATATATATATATATATATATATATATATATATATGTATATATATATATATATAGTGTAGAAAGAGCAATCAATGATAAATTATAAAGTCCTTAGTAAAAAAAAAAAATTTTGAAATGATAGTTGTATGCAGTTTTTATTAATTTCTTTTGAAAGTAACGTCTTAATATTGCGTGTGGAAGTAAGACTTCCTGCTTACCAGATCAGACCTCAATCATATGAGGTAAGCTGTCGGCTCTGCGTGTGTAAAGAGGGTTTTGTCTTTCTCCCCCAGAGTGGTATCCTAAGAATTCTTAATCCACTTCTTGTTCCAATATTTTTGAAGAGCCTTTGCATTCAATGGTAACCCTGGACTCTCTGATGTTCTTTCATGCGATGGTGAGAATCTTTATCCCCTCAGGAGTATGAAGAGCGATTGGCAAAGGTTCCCAAAGTTATGCAGGGAAGAAAAAAACACACATAGCGTAATACTGTATAACATAAAATAAAATTTATTATATACAAATGGTATTGTGCTTACATTAATAAACCTCAATCCATAATGAGGTAATTATGTTCCCAAATGGGATCTTTAGGATACATGATCGATGGTGCAGTATTGTGTTTAAAATCTATAACTCACATAACTCACTTAACTTAACAAGGGGCCTGTTAGTTCTTTTAAAGTATAAAGGCCAAAGTACATCCGTACTATCTATTGCCCCTGTAAGTGATTAGTAATGAGGTCAGATATAGATATGTCCCAAAGAATGCACTAATGTGTTCAAGCTGCTAGGCAGATATATACCTCCTGTCATTGGCTCACCTAATGCGTTCAGCTAGGTTCTAGCAGGACATTTTTATTTCTCAGACTATCAAGGTTTACACTTCAACAAAGGATAACAATAGAACAAATCAAATTTAATAATAGAGGAAAATGGAAAGTTCTTTAACCCCTTAATGACGTGATGTGCTCTGCACGTACAAGTGTCATTAAAGGTTTTTTTATGCCAGTTATTGTGCTATTACTGCCTGCCTCAATCCAGGCATGTTTGGCTATAGAAAGTTCTCATCACTGGTGCCGAGACCAAAGCTACTTAACCCCTTATTTTAATATGACAGCTGACGACGTACTAGGTACATTAGCTATTGCTAGGAGGTTAAAATTGCATGCTGTATCTGAATCCTTGTTTACTTAGCTGCTTCTTTATGTACAATTCATTTTTTTTTTATTATAGTATATATTCACAAAATAGTTAACTCAAGTTAAATAAATCATCTTCTAAAACAAAAAAACCCACATATAAAGTAAGTGTAGAGCCATATAGGCTTGTAGCGCCATAAGGGTTAAGGCTGTCAGGGAGAATTAAGATAGAGGGGAGTTTTTGTGTAAGTTGCAACAATGTTGCAGGGGCAGGAAGTGGCTTACCTTTCTTATGCTGGTGTCTGCAGTTCCTGGGCCTCTTTGATCCTGGACAAGAAGCTGACAAGTTGATCCATCTTCTCTCCATCTTCAATTCTCCTGTTCACCATGACCAAAATCTTTCAGTCTGACCTAGGCTGGATTAGGGCATGGATCCCTGGGGTTACCATTGGCTAGTCGAATGTAATAGCCAGACGTCAGTGGCGCTATATGGGGTCTTCTGGGGCAGCTTATAGGGTCAGTAAGAAGCTAAACAGGGATGTGGGGGCTTCCGTCACTGGTTCCCAGGGCTCCGTGGTATGGCACGATGCAATTACGGCCGACAGGCAGGAGCTCCATAGGCCTGAAGGGGTTCACCTAACTGATGTAGGATTAGATTTTTTCTTAGGGGATTTAAAGAGGGCTCTCAATCCCTTCCTGTAAGTCAGGTCGGGTGGGTGGCGGCAAGTTATACCTGAGATGCTATCCCTTGTGGCGGGAGGTTTGCGGCCAGGAGCGTACAGAGATGGTGAGCGGGGGGAGTGATGGCCAGGCTGATGAGGGTGGGGCCGATTACTTCAATTAACTGGAGTGCCCCCCCTCTGGGTAGGTAAGCCAGGAGAACTCGGAACAACCCTAGTAGCATCTCCATCCCAGGCAGGGTGACTCTGCTGTTGCCTAGATCGGGCCGCTCTCCTCTTCAATCCGGGGTTTAGTCTTAGCCTCTCATTTGCCTCCATCTGTTTAGTAATCTGTTGGTTATTTATTATTTATTGCTAAATTAATAGGTTAATAAAGGGGCCCAGTGTTGGTCCAAATTTTACCCAAAACTAATGTGTCTGTTTTTATTCAAGCTTGGCCCTGTTGGCCGGTTAAACTATATTTAGAATGTTAAGAGTTATGTGTTCCCCCCTCCTTTCCTGGGATCGACATGGTAAGCCTTTAATCCCTTATGTGTGAATAGGTGTGTAAATAAGATTATTATTACTTTTAAAAGATATAAAAATGAAAAAAGAAGGTTCTCTAATATTTAAGAGCATAATTATATTATTGCTTGTATACAAGTGTGTGTAACTCCAGCAATTAAATACAACTTTTTTGTTTTCATAGCTTCTTCTGAACAATCCACAGCAGTATATCCAGGTAATGTATGAAATACTATTTTCATTTGGCAATAGTTAAATTGTATTAATGGAAATTTAGCAACAAGTCATTGCATGGATTTGATTTAAATGAATAAACCAATTATACATTGAATGCAAATCTATGTGTGTATATATTTGTATCTATGTCAGTTTTATACATTTTTTTCTGCATAGGTTCTTCTGAACAACTCAGCACAGGTAATGTATGAAATAATATTTACATTTGGCAATAGTTAAAGGGACATGAAACCCAACATTTTACTTTCTTTATGATTCAGATAGAGAAAACTATTTTAAACAAATTTCCAATTTACTTCTATTATTTAATTTGCTTCATTTTCTTGTTATCCTTTGCTTAATGGTTTATATCGGCAAGCTCAGGACCACTAAAGAACCTAGATTCTAGCTGCTGATTGGTGGTCATTGGCTCACCCATGTGTTCAGTTAGAAACCAGTAGTGCATTGTTGCTCCTTCAACAAATGATAACAAGAGAATGAAACAAATTAGATAATAGAAGTAAATTAGAAAGTTGTTTAAAATGTTATTCTCTATATGAATCATGAAAGAAAATTTTTGGGTTTCATGTCCCTTTAAACTGTATTAATGGAAATTTACCAACATTTAGCATGAATTTGATTTAGATGAATAAACCAATTATACACTGAAAAATTATACACTGAATGCAAATCTGTGTGTGTGTGTATATTTGTATCTATGTCATTTTTATTGAAAAACATTTTTTTGCATAGTTTCTTCTGAACAACCCACCACAGATGAAAATACAGGTAATGTATGAAATACTATTTTAATTTGGCAATAATTAAACTGTATTGATGGAAATTTAGCAACAACTTTTTGTATGGATTTGATTTAAATGATTAAAAAAACAATTATACACTGAATGCAAATCTGTGTGTGTGTATATTTGTATCTATGTCATTTTTAAAAAAAATATATATTTTTTTCATAGTTTCTTCTGAACAACCCACCACAGATATATATTCAGGTAAATTATAAAATAATCTTTTATTCGGCAATAGTTAAAGGGTCATTAAACACAAATTATAAGCTGCATAACAATGTACCTTTATATCTGAGAAGAATTTTTAAATGAAAAAGGCAAATTTATTTTGTCAAATAAGTATATTACTTTATGTTTTTTTTTCTTTTCACTGATATCCTTTTCCCCCAAAAGAAAAGAACCCTTGCTAGCTAAACACAAAAAGATCTAAGGCGAGATTACATATGCGACACAGGCTTCAGCGTAACTGCTGAAACCTGCGTCGCCCGTAATTTCCCCTCGAACATCAGGGATTCATATAAACACCGCCGGCAGTTCATAAACTGCCGTAAGTCAGATAAACTAGCGATATCCAGAAATGTGCAGAAATTCACATTTTTGGAGTCGCCAGTGACTTACGGCAAATCTCCCGTAAAAGTCTAACCCGCCTCCCAAAACTAAACATGAAACGTAAAAACCCCTATATCCGCCATCCCCCACACCGCAATATACCTAATAAATGTATTAACCCATAACCTGCCATTCACCCACATTGCGATTTACCTAATATATGTATTAACCCCTAACCCGCCATTCGCCCACATCGCGATCTACCTAATATATGTATTAACCTCTAATCCACCATTCACCCACAACTCCAACTACCTATAAACACTATTAACCCTTAATCCACCAACCCCCCACAACGCAAATATACCTAATTAACCTATTAACCCCTAAACTGCCACCCCCACAATGGATTAAACCTAATTAACCTATTAACTCCTAAACCTCCAACCCCTCCACAAAGCAAATAACTAATTTAATTATTAAGCCCCCTAACCTAACATCCCCTAACCTAATACCCCCTAAATTAACCCCAATTATATTAAATGCGAAATACTAAATTACAATTAAAATAAAAGAACTAACATTACTTAAAAAAAAAATAAAAAAATAAGATTAAGTGAAATTAATCTAAAATTACAAAAAACTTACGGCTAGATTACGAGTTTTTGTCGGTAATGGTGTGCGGTGCTAACAAGCCTTTTTTTCTCAACACTCACTTAAAACAACGCTGGTATTACGAGTTTTCTGCAAGCCGGCGTTAGCCTCAGAAAAGTGAGCGTTGAGCAAAATTTAGCTCCACATCTCACCTCAATACCAGCGTTGCTTAAGTCAGCGGTAAACTGGTGTAACGTGCTTGTGCATAATTTCCCCATAGGAAACTATGGGGCTGAGCTGGCGGAAAAAAAACCCTAACACCTGCAAAAAAGCAGCGTTCAGCTCCTAACGCAGCCCCATTGTTTCCTATGGGGAAATACATTTTACGTCTACACCTAACACCCTAACATGAACCCCGAGTCTAAACACCCCAATCTTACACTTATTAACCCCTAATCTGCCGCCCCCGACATCGTCGCCACAAGCATAATATTATTAACCCCTAATCTGCCGCTCCGGACACCACCGCCACCTACATTATACTAATGAACCCTTAATCTACTGCCCCAAACATCGCCAAACCCTACATTATATTTTTTAACCCCTAATCTGCCCCCCCAATGTCGCTGCAACTATATTAAATTTATTAACCCCTAATCTGCCGCCGCCAATCTGCTACTATAATAAATGTATTAACCCCTAAACCTAAATCTAACCCTAACCCCCCCAACTGAAATATAATTTAAATACATCAAAATAAATTATTCCTATTTAAAACTAAATACTTACCTGTAAAATAAACCCTAAGATAGCTACAATATAACTAATAATTACATTGTAGCTATCTCAGGATTTATTTTTATTTTACAGGCAACTTTGTATTTATTTTAACTAGGTACAACAGTTATTAAATAGTTATTAACTATTTAATAACTACCTAGCTAAAATAAAGACAAATTTACCTGTAAAATAAACCCTAACCTAAGTTACAATTACACCTAACACTACACTATCATTAAATTAATTACATAAAATACCTACAATTAATTACAATTAAATTAAATAAACTAAATTATGAAAAACAACAAACACTAAATTACAGAAAATAAAAAAGAAATTACAGATATTTTAAACTAATTACACCTAATCTAATCCCCCTAACAAAATAAAAAAGCCCCCCCAAAATAAATAAAAAAAATCCTACCCTATTCTAAATTACAAGTAGCCCTTAAAAGGGCCTTTTGCGGGGTATTGCCCCAAAGTAATCAGCTCTTTTACCTGTAAAAAAAAAAAAAATACCCCCCAACATTAAAACCCACCACTCACACATCCAACCCTACTCTAAAACCCACCCAATCCCCCCTTAATAAAACCTAACACTAACACCCTGAAGATCACCCTACCTTGAGCTGTCTTCACCCAGCCAGGCACAAGTGGACCTCCAGACCGGCAGAAGTCTTCATCCGATCCGGTCAGAAGAGGACATCCAGACCAGCAGAAGTCTTCATCCAGACGGCATCTTCTATCTTCTTCGATCCGGAGCGGAGCGGGTCCATCTTGAATACATCCGGCGCAGAGCATCCTCTTCCATCTGACGGCGACTGAAGAATGAAGGTTCCTTTAAGTGACGTCATCTAAGATGGCGCCC
This sequence comes from Bombina bombina, assembly GCF_027579735.1. Classification (NCBI taxonomy): domain Eukaryota; kingdom Metazoa; phylum Chordata; class Amphibia; order Anura; family Bombinatoridae; genus Bombina; species Bombina bombina. Next base: position 723,391,544 of record NC_069502.1, on the reverse strand, counting down.
CTTCAATTCTGATTGGCTGATAGAATCCTATCAGCCAATCGGAATTAAGGTAGGAAAAATCCTATTGACTAATGCAATCAGCCAATAGAATTGAAGTTCAATCCTATTGGCTGATCCAATCAGCAAATAGGATTGAGCTCGCATTCTATTGGCTGTTCCAATCAGCCAATAGAATGCAAGCTCAATTCTATTGGCTGATTGCATCAGCAAATCTGATTTTTCCTACCTTAATTCCGATTGGCTGATAGGATTTTATCAGCCAATCGGAATTGAAGGGACGCCATCTTGGATGACGTCACTTAAAGGAACCTTCATTCTTCAGTCGCCGTCGGATTGAAGAGGATGCTCCGCATCAGATGTCTTCAAGATGGACCTGCTCCGCTCCGGATAGAAGAAGATAGAAGATGCCGCCTGGATGAAGACTTCTGCTGGTCTGGATGTCCTCTTCTGGCCGGATCGGATGAAGACTTCTGCCGGTCTGGAGGTCCACTTGTGCCCGGCTTGGTGAAGACGGCTCAAGGTAGGGTGATCTTCAGGGGGTTAGTGTTAGGTTTTATTAAGGGGGGATTGGGTGGGTTTTAGAGTAGGGTTGGGTGTGTGGGTGGTGGGTTTTAATGTTGGGGGGGATTGTATTTTTTTTTTACAGGTAAAAGAGCTGATTACTTTGGGACAATGCCCCACAAAAGGGCCTTTTAAGGGCTATTTGTAATTTAGTATAGGGTAGGGATTTTTTTTATTTTGGGGGGGCTTTTTTATTTTGTTAGGGGGATTAGATTAGGTGTAAATAGTTTAAAATATCTGTCATTTCTTTTTTATTTTCTGTAATTTAGTGTTTGTTGTTTTTCGTAGTTTATTTAATTTAATTGTAATTAATTGTAGGTATTTTATGTAATTAATTTAATGATAGTGTAGTGTTAGGTGTAATTGTAAGTTAGGTTAGGGTTTATTTTACAGGTAAATGTGTCTTTATTTTAGCTAGCTAGTAATTAAATAGTTAATAACTATTTAATGACTATTGTACCTTGTTAAAATAAATACAAAGTTGCCTGTAAAATAAAAATAAATCCCGAGATAGCTACAATGTAATTATTAGTTATATTGTAGCTATATTAGTCCTAGATTTAGAGTTTGGCGGTAGCCGTCAAAACCAGCGTTAGAGGCTCCTAACGCTGGTTTTAGGCTACCGCCGGTATTTGGAGTCAGTCAGGAAAGGGTCTAACGCTCACTTTGCAGCCGCGACTTTTCCATACCGCAGATCCCCTTACGTCAATTGCGTATCCTATCTTTTCAATGGGATCTTTCTAACTCCGGTATTTAGAGTCGTGGCTGAAGTGAGCGTTAGAAATCTAACGACAAAACTCCAGCCGCAGAAAAAAGTCAGTAGTTAAGAGCTTTCTGGGCTAACACCGGTTTATAAAGCTCTTAACTACTGTGCTCTAAAGTACACTAACACCCATAAACTACCTATGTACTCCTAAACCGAGGTCCCCCCACATCGCCGCCACTCGATTAAAATTTTTTAACCCCTAATCTGCCGACCGCCACCTACGTTATATTTATGTACCCCTAATCTGCTGTCCCTAACACCGCCGACCCCTATATTATATTTATTAACCCCTAACCTGCCCCCCACAACGTCGCCGCCAGCTACCTACAATAATTAACCCCTAATCTGCCGACCGCAAAGCGCCGCCACCTACATTATAGCTATGTACCCCTAATCTGCTGCCCCTAACACCACCGACCCCTATATTATATTTATTAACCCCTAATCTGCCCCCCTCGATGTCGCCTCCACCTGCCTACACTTATTAACCCCTAATCTGCTGAGCGGATCTCTCCGCTACTATAATAAAGTTATTAACCCCTAATCCGCCTCACTCCCGCCTCAATAACCCTATAATAAATAGTATTAACCCCTAATCTGCCCTCCCTAACATCGCCGACACCTAACTTCAATTATTAACCCCTAATCTGCCGACCGAATCTCGCCGCTACTGTAATAAACGGATTAACCCCTAAAGCTAAGTCTAACCCTAACACTAACACCCCCTAAGTTAAATATAATTTAAATCTAACTAAATAAATTAATTCTTATTAAATAAATTATTCCTATTTAAAGCTAAATACTTACCTGTAAAATAAACCCTAATATAGCTACAATATAAATTATAATTATATTATAGCTATTTTAGGATTAATATTTATTTTACAGGCAACTTTGTAATTATTTTAACCAGGTACAATAGCTATTAAATAGTTAATAACTATTTAATAGTTACCTAGTTAAAATAATTACAAAATTACCTGTAAAATAAATCCTAACCTAAGTTACAATTAAACCTAACACTACACTATCAATAAATTAATTAAATAAAATACCTACAATTATCTACAATTAAACCTAACACTACACTATCAATAAATTAATTAAATACAATTTCTACAAATAAATACAATGAAATAAACTAACTAAAGTACAAAAAATAAAAAAGAACTAAGTTACAAAAAATTAAAAAATATTTACAAACATTAGAAAAATATTACAACAATTTTAAACTAATTACACCTACTCTAAGCCCCCTAATAAAATAACAAAGCCCCCCAACATAAGAAATTGCCCTACCCTATTCTAAATTAAAAAAGTTCAAAGCTCTTTTACCTTACCAGCCCTGAAAAGGGCCATTTGCGGGGCATGCCCCAAGAAATTCAGCTCTTTTGCCTGTAAAAAAAACACATACAATACCCCCCCCAACATTACAACCCACCACCCACATAGCCCTAATCTAACCCAAACCCCCCTTAAATAAACCTAACACTAAGCCCCTGAAGATCTTCCTACCTTATCTTCACCATACCAGGTTCACCGATCGGTCCTCGGAAGTCTTGATCCAAGCCTCGGAAGTGTTGATCCAAGCCCAAGCGGGTGGCTGAAGAGTGACGTCCATCCTCAGGCTGAAGTCTGGATCCAAGCGGCGACTGAAGAACTCCATCATCGGGCTGAAGTCGGAAGTCCATCATCGGGATGAAGTCTTCTATCAAGCAGCATCTTCAATCTTCTTTCTTCCGGAGCCATCATCTTCCAGCCGACGCGGAACATCCTCTTCTCCCGACGCCTACTCGCCGAATGACGGTTCCTTTAAATGACGTCATTCAAGATGGCGTCCATCGAATTCCGATTGGCTGATAGGATTCTATCAGCCAATTGGAATTAAGGTAGGAAAATTCTGATTGGCTGATGGAATCAGCCAATCAGATTGAAGTTCAATCCGATTGGCTGATCCGATCAGCCAATCAGATTAAGCTCGCATTCTATTGGCTGTTCCGATCAGCCAATAGAATGCGAGCTCAATCTGATTGGCTGATTCCATCAGCCAATCAGAATTTTCCTACCTTAATTCCGATTGGCTGATAGAATCCTATCAGCCAATCGGAATTCGACAGACGCCATCTTGGATGACGTCATTTAAAGGAACCGTCATTTGGCGAGTAGGCGTTGGGAGAAGAGGATGTTCCGCGTCGGCTGGAAGATGATGGCTCCGGAAGAAAGAAGATTGAAGATGCTGCTTGATAGAAGACTTCATCCCGATGATGGACTTCTGACTTCAGCCCGATGATGGAGTTCTTCAGTCGCCGCTTGGATCCAGACTTCAGCCCGAGGATGGACGTCACTCTTCAGCCCCCTGCTTGGGCTTGGATCAACACTTCCGAGGCTTGGATCAAGACTTCCGAGGACCGATCGGTGAACCTGGTATGGTGAAGATAAGGTAGGAAGATCTTCAGGGGCTTAATGTTAGGTTTATTTAAGGGGGGTTTGGGTTAGATTAGGGGTATGTGGGTGGTGGGTTGTAATGTTGGGGGGGGTATTGTATGTGTTTTTTTTACAGGCAAAAGAGCTGAATTATTTGGGGCATGCCCCGCAAAGGGCCCTGTTCAGGGCTGGTAAGGTAAAAGAGCTTTGAACTTTTTTAATTTAGAATAGGGTAGGGCATTTTTTATTTTGGGGGGCTTTGTTATTTTATTAGGGGGCTTAGAGTAGGTGTAATTAGTTTAAAATTGTTGTAATATTTTTCTGATGTTTGTAAATATTTTTTTATTTTTTGTAACTTAGTTCTTTTTTATTTTTTGTACTTTAGTTAGTTTATTTCATTGTATTTATTTGTAGATATTGTATTTAATTAATTTATTGATAGTGTAGTGTTAGGTTTAATTGTAACTTAGGTTAGGATTTATTTTACAGGTAATTTTGTAATTATTTTAACTATTTTAGCTATTAAATAGTTCTTAACTATTTAATAGCTATTGTACCTGGTTAAAATAAATACAAAGTTGCCTGTAAAATAAATCTAAATCCTAAAATAGCTATAATATAATTATAATTTATATTGTAGCTATATTAGGATTTATTTTACAGGTAAGTATTTAGCTTTAAATAGGAATAATTTATTTAATAAGAGTTAATTTATTTCGTTAGATTTAAATTATATTTAACTTAAGGGGGTGTTAGTGTTAGGGTTAGACTTAGCTTTAGGGGTTAATACATTTATTAGAATAGTGGTGAGCTCCAGTCGGCAGATTAGGGGTTAATGTTTGAAGTTAGGTGTTGGCGATGTTAGAGAGGGCAGATTAGGGGTTAATACTATTTATTATAGGGTTAGTGAGGCGGATTAGGGGTTAATAACTTTATTATAATAGCGGTGCGGTCCGCTCGGCAGATTAGGGGTTAATAAGTGTAGGCAGGTGGAGGCGACGTTGTGGGGGGCAGATTAGGGGTTAATAAATATAATATAGGGGTTGGCGGTGTTAGGGACAGCAGATTAGGGGTACATTGGGATAATGTAAGTAGCGGTGGTTTACGGAGCGGCAGATTAGGGGTTAATAATAATATGCAGGGGTCAGCGATAGCGGGAGCGGCAGAATAGGGGTTAATAAGTGTAAGGTTAGGGGCGTTTAGACTCGGGGTACATGTTAGAGTGTTAGGTGCAGACGTAGGGATTACAATTCCACCTGACACTTCCTCTTTCTGTGATCCCTCTCAAACAGCTCTCCCTTCCCACACCCATACTCCAGACCACCATCTTAGGTACTGGCAGACAGTCTGCCAGTATTATGTTTTAGTTTTTTTTTTTTTTTTTTAAACACATTAATTGCATTTATGACTTTATTTTATGCAGTGTAGGATCCCTCTTACCCTCCTACCTCCCTGTTCCTTCCCAAACAGCTCTCTAACCCTCCCCCTCCCATTGGTGTCCGCCATCTTAGGTATCCAGTTTATAGATTTATTTGTATTATTTATTTAATTATTTATTTATTTATTATCTTTTATGTTTTTATGTAGTGTAGCAGTCTCCCCTACCTTTCCCAATCTGCAATTACTATTGTAGGGTCCCCCCTCTCTGATTCCCCATTTTTCTGTAGTCTAGCATCCTTACCCTCCCTATACCATCCACAGCGTTTTCTGTAGAATAGTGTCCCACCCCTCCCTCCCCTTTGCACCACCTACCTCCATCCCTCCCGAACCTCCCACCTGCACAAACGAAGATTGTTATAGACAGTGACACAGACCGTGTCACTGTCTATAACAATCAGGAAATCTGCATTCAAATGATAACAGAGCAACAATTGTGCTCTGTTACCATATTAACACAGAGGCCAGGAAGAGCAAGTCATGGTTGTTACTTGACAACTTAGACTGCTGGAGCTTCCTGGAGGTCATTGTTACTTTGCTGCTTCTTTATGTACAATTCATTTATTTTTCTATTATAGTATATTTTCACAAAATAGCCAACTCAAGTTAAATAAATCATCTTCTAAAATAAAAACACACATATAATGTGTGAGTAGGTTTGTGTAAATAAGATTAGTATTACTTTTAAAAGATATAAAAGTGAAAAAAGAAGATTCTCTAATACTTAAAATCATTTTAAAATTGTACTATTGCTTGTATGTAAGTGTGTTTAATTAATTAACTTTAATTAAATAAAACTTTTTTGTTTTCATAGTTTCTTCTCAACGACCCAGCACAGCAGTATATCCAGGTAATATTTAAAATACTATTTTAATTTGGCAATAGTTAAACTGTATTAATGGAAATTTAGCAACACCTCATTGCATGGATTTTTTTAAATGAATTAACCAATTATACACCGTATGCAAATCTGTGTGTGTATTTGTATCTATGTCTTTTTTATTAATTATTTATTTTCACATAGTTTCTTCTCAACAAACCACCACAGAAGTATATACAGGTAATTTATGTTAACGTGCTATGTTTATCATATGTGAATTTATAAAATCTATAAAAATGTACCTCATTATACTAAAATATAGTAAAAGTAGACAACCCAGTGTGGTGATCTAGGCCCATTTTGATATGTTTATGCCAATGTTTCACTGCCAAATGCAATCATATTAAAAAAAAATCTTAACTATTTCACAAACTTTGGGTTTTTTACTGAATTTTGTTTCACATCACTACTGCATTCAGTAGAAAGTCAGTGGTAAAAGGTTCTCAGGGGTACCTTTTGTTCATAAATAGCAGACATGCATGGCTTTGCAATAAATAGGACGCTAATTGCAACTGTGCAATACACTTCTGAAATTCCCGGCAGTGAATGGATTAGTTAGTTAGCTGGTAAGGTAATAGTATTGTAATGCAGGGATTACAATCCCACCTAACACTTCTCCTCTCTGTGATCCATCTCAAACAGCTCTCCCTTTCCACACCCATACTCCTGACCACCATCTTAGGTACTGGCAGACAGTCTGCCAGTATTAAGTTTTAGGTGGTTTTTTTAAAAAAAACAAACACATTAATTGCATTTATGACTTTATTTTATATGCAGTGTAGGATCCCTCTTACCCTCCTACCTCCCTGTTCCTTCCCAAACAGCTCTCTAACCCTGAATTGATCCACTAGATGATTTTTAGACCTCTATAAAATAAATCCAAATTTAATTAAATTAGTAAAGGTAATATAAAACAATATCTGCTAAACTTAAAAACATACTGAAAAAACTTCAAAAAACTATTATTTTCAAAAAATCTAAAAATTATATCTGTTAATAATGCTGTCAAATGCATTTATAATCTCATTTAACATGTATAAATTGGATGTTAAAAATAACATTTCTTATCTCAAAAGATGAAAGAAGAACAAAGATTGATTATTAAAAGGGGCACATAAAATCCAACAGTTACTTTTTTGAAACATTTAAATATAATCAATTATATACATTTTACATATCATTTAATTTTCTTTTTTTTTCCCCCATCAAGAATGCTGTAAAAGAATCCAAGTGAATATTTTATTTCACAGAATTTCCCTTAGAGAGTAAATTATCTCCATATGAGACGAAAATTGGTATATCAGCTACCTCTGAGAACATCAAATAGAGAAAACACAAATATGACAGTGATCTTTCGAAAAAGATAACATAAAGACTAATAAAATAATCATAGTTAAATTAGAAATGAAATAGTGACAAGGGTTAAGGTCTTGAAAAAACTAAAAAACCAATTGAAATATACGGATCCAATGTTCATTTAAGAGAAGAAAGAAGGGATCACAAAGTTGTTCTATGATAAAATATGTGATAGTATATTCATAACTGTATTTATTAGCATGTTTATTAAGTCAAAAGGAAAATGAACACAGAATGCTAAAATTTAATATTTTAATATTTTATATAAGCAAGCAGTATATAACAGCAAATCAGTAGGTGTAATTGGGTTAATCTAAATATGCCAATTGAGTGAAAGAATGATGAAAGGGTTAAACATACGGGTATAAAAGGAAGGAGCGGGAGTTAAGAAACCATCTTGATAAAGGCTATTTTATTAGCTGAAACGCGTAGATCATACTACTCAGCTCCGTGATTTTGAGACAGACAAAGCAGATCTCCCAGGACCTGTACCAGTATTGCACTGACAACTGTAGGTGCAGACTGGATTGGTAGGAGATAGTTTGATCCCACTCCCAGAACCAATTCTGAATATAGATAGAAGCGGTAGGAGACGGGAATTCAACAGACAAGATTTTCAAAAAGTGCGCGCACTGATCATACTCCACACGGATTGGATAAGACTGGACACATCCAAACAGACTGTAAATAGACCAGTCGGTCGAAGCATCAAGTGAAGCAAAGTAGCTTCTAAGAACTGTGAGTAAACACACAATATTACCAGCTCTGAAGCCGAAGAACCAACAGTGAGTACCTATCAAAATTATAATATAACAACCATTTGGAATACAAACAAACCATACCAGAAATATCATTGTACCCAAACCCTGGACTGTTCTATATCCATTATACACACGCTAAAGGAAAATAATGGACTGAGATTGAAAACTTATCCCCAGTATCTTATTGTATCTTTATACATGTAAACGTGGCTGCCATTTAGCAACATTAATGAAATACCTCTATCATTAGACAAATTGTATCAATGTTTTTATGGAAAGTTACTTATATAGTATATTTTATTGATAGTGACACCGGTGTCAAAATTTTATAATTTATATTGAAATGTCTATTTGTGTCATTCTTTTTATTTGTTAAACATTACATTTTATTTATATAGACCCTCGTATCACATTATTTCTCATGGAGTGAACATTGGGTCCGTAAGTGTATTCTCTATAGTAACATCAACAATATTAAGAACATCAACATAAGGTTATAATAATAAAAAAATTCTCCCCACCAGTGAATATTGCACTTGATATATATTTTTATTAAAGATATAATTCCAGTCTATTAGAAGTTATAATATAATCTTATCAAAGATATAATTCTAGTTTATTACGAGTTAAGTCACTTTCACAGTCAGCCTCTAGGGGCGCTCCTAACACAACGACACTTCAACACACCCCTTCATTCTAATTTGTGAGGAATTAGAAATGTTAGGAAGCCAGCACTGCCATTTCAAGTATTAGTGTACAACCACTCACACATATCTAAGCACTCTCACAAGTACACCATATACTTGGAATTTTCAGCAACACAAATTTTCCAGTTATCATCTATATTTTTATATATAGATTTTTTTTATATATTTTTTTATTTTATTTTTTTATTATTTTTTTTTTAAATGATTTTTATTGGTTTTTTTCAAATAATAAGTTGACAATTACAATGGTTATAACACAAGGGTGGTACATGGTATTAGACATTTAGATTAGTGGCATTAAATAGTCCTTTGGTTGTAAAGTCTCCCTTGTATATTCTCGGGAGTTGGCTAGTACATTGTACTCAGAATTGAAATTAACAATCTATAAATGGATAACATTTATGTCAAACGTGACAATAACAATAACAACGAAAATAAAATGAAAATGGAAAACACTGGAAGAGTTTAATGAATACTCATAGTATGTTCTAGTTTTGTATGTTTATAAACAAGGTCATCAAGTCTGGGAGGGCCTTTTTATTGTGTTAAGAAGTGTCTCCCAGTAGAATTTGACTTCTAGAAATGTATTTAGTTGGTTCCTTTTATAATACCCATACTGCTCTAACTGGATGATTTCAGAAACCTTCGATAGCCACTGTGAAACTGTTGGTGTTGATGCAGACTTCCACTGTTGAGCGATCAGTAATTTCGCGCTATTTATGCATATCCTAGTCAGTGTAACGCGCAATTTGCAGTGTATTTCTGGATTTTGATTTAGTAACACTATTTCTGGAGTGAGTGTGAATGTTTCCCCTAGTGTGGTTTATAGTGCCTCTTCTATTGAGCTCCAGAATTTGTGTAGTTTGGGGCATTGCCACCAAATATGAGCCATGGTACCTACTTCTCCGCATCCCCTCCAGCACTGCGCTGTTGAGGAAGGGTATATTTTGTGTAACCTTTGTGGTGTCAAATACCATCGCATGAGGACTTTGAAGTTCATCTCAATGAGTTTTGCAGAGGTGGATGACTTACTTGTGTTGTGATAGGTTATCTGCCAGTCTTTGTCTTCTATTTGGATGTTTAAGTCTCTGTGCCACTGTACTGTGAATTGTGGTGGGGTTTGTTGTTTTGCGATTTCAAGGGCTTTTTTGGCTCTTGACATTGTTCCTTTAAAGGGTATCTCTGAGAGACATAATTGCTCGAAGGGAGTAGGGGGTCTTATCAGGTCTTCTCTTGTGTGGTTATTGTGGATGTAATGGTGCAGTTGAGAGTGTTTCAGCCATGAGGTGAATGCGCCCCTTAATATGGTCGTTAAGCTGTCTCTGGGTTTGAGCTTTCGATTTTCTAGTAGAGTAAATATGGGTACTGTTTCAGGGAGTTCCCATGGGGCCTTGGCGTTTTTCAGTGGAGTGTAACCTCCTGAAAATTCCATGTTCGGGGAAATTGGGGTTAAGGGTGATTGTGGTGTGGACAGTTTCGGGTACCTCTGAACTAGTTGGTCCCAGGTTTCTAGGATGTGTCTATAGAGGGGGGACGTTGAACATGGGGTGGTTCGAATGTTATTAGGGATCCAGCAGAGTGAGCCTGGTTTAGGTGTTCTTAATATCTGGGAGTCCATGGATACCCAGGCTTTAATTCCACTCTTATTGTGCCAGTCTAAGATATGTTGAAGGGCCACTGAATGGTAATATGTTTCTATTTGGGGAACTCCTAAACCTCCCCCCCTCAGGGGGCGGTATAATGTGGCTGCGTTTATACGGGGTTTTTGTCGACCCCAAATGAACATGTTAATGCATTGTTGAAGTCTTTGAAGGTAGGGTTTAGGGAGAGTTATAGGTATTGTTTCTAGTATATACAGTATCTTGGGTAGTATTGACATTTTTATGGCTTGGATTCTGCCCCACCACGACAGTGGTTTATCTTTCCAGTTTTGTAGGGTGTGTTAGACATGGTTATGTAGGGGTTTATAGTTCGCGTCAAACAGTCGTTGTATGTTGGGGGTTATAAGTACTCCTAAGTATTTCAGTTGTGAGTTATTTATTTTGTAAGGGCAAAGTTTCTCAATTAGATGAAGTTCTTTACGTGGAAGGGAAACATTTAGGATTTCTGATTTCTGGCCATTGATCAGGAAGTTGGACAGGTTACCAAATGTCTCAAATTCTCTCATCAGGGCTGGGATAGAGCGAGTGGGGGATGTTAGCGTGAGTAGAACATCGTCAGCAAACATTGATAGTTTATAGTGATTGGGGCCTATAGGCACTCCTGAAATGTTTGGGTTCATTCTAATGTGGGATGCTAAGGCCTCCATGGTTAGCACGAATAAGATTGGGGAGAGAGGGCATCCCTGTCTTGTTCCATTTGTAATACTAAAGCTGTCAGATAGCACTCCATTCACCCTAACTCTCGCTGTGGGATTGGAATAAAGTTGGAAAATTCTATTAATCATATTGTCTCTAAAGCCAAAATGAAGGAGAGCGCTTCTAAGGAAAGGCCAGGCCACTCTATCAAAGGCCTTCTCCGCATCAGTGGAGACCAGGAACATGGGAATGTTGTGTGACTTGGCATAGTCAATTAAGTGTATGGTTCTAATGGTATTGTCCCTGGACTCCCTGAGCGGAACAAAACCTGTTTGGTCCAGGTGGACTATTTCTGGTAAAACCGAGTTGATCCTACTTGCTAGGACTTTCGCATATATTTTGATGTCCCCGTTTAAAAGGGAAATCGGGCGGTAGCTGCTGGGGTTTGACTGGGGTCTACCATCTTTGTGGATTACTGTGATATGGGCTTCTAGAAGTTGTTGTGATAAATGACCTTCTTCGTCTAATGAGTTGAATAATTTAGTCAAGTGGGGCACTAGAATTTGTTGGAATTGTTTATAATAGCCATTTGTTAAGCCATCTGGGCCTGGGCACTTGCGGGTGGGGATTTTTTTGATCGCTGCGATGACCTCCTGTTCCGAGATTGCCTGCTCTAGGGTCTTAGCTTGTGAATCTGTTAGGGTTGGTAGCTGAGCTTGTTCTAGATACTCTTCTATAGGTGTAGTGGGTTGTGGGTTACCTAGAGGAGATATATTATACAAGGTAGTATAGTAATTACTGAAAGTGTTGGCTATCTCTTTACAGTCATATTGTTCTCTTCCGTCTATGTCTAGCATTTTATGGATGAAGTGGGATAGTTGCTTCTTTTTTAAAGCCCTAGATAATAGTGGACCTGCTCTATTCCCGTCTGTAAAGTATAGTTTCTTTAAGTAATAAGCTTTTCTGTGCATTTCCCTAGTTAGAAGGTTGTTTAAATTGGTTCTGGCAGTGGTTAGGGTTGCAAGGGTGTCTGTTGAGCTGGGTGTATTCATGTGTGCGTGTTCTGCTGCCCTGAGTTGTTTTGATAATTGTTCATATTCCCTGTTGTAAGTTTTTGTGAGTATAGCTTTTTGTTTAATGAGTTCCCCTCTCACTACTGCTTTATGGGCTTCCCAGATTATTCTTGGGGACGTCTGAGGTGTTACATTAAATTGAAAGTACTCGGATAATGCTTTAGTCGTTTTTTCTATTATTTGGGGTTGAAGTAGGAGAGTGTCGTCAAGTCTCCAACAAAAATCTGTTATCGGCTTGTCTGGCCACTCTAATGACATGGTTACACCCGAATGGTCTGACCATGAAGTTGGTATTATATCAGTATCTCTGATTAGAGACAATCCTATTTGGTCTATGCAAATGTAGTCCAGTCTAGAGTATGTTTTCTTGGGGTTAGAGTAGAAGGTGAATGTTTTTTGTGTCGGATGTTGAATTCTCCAAGCGTCTAGTAATGAAATGGTTCTAAGGCAATGTGTAACCGCTTTAATTGTGTTATGAGTCTGCGAGCTTTTGGAAGTGGAACAGTCGAGATTGGGGTTGAGAGCTATATTGAAGTCACCCGCTAAAATTATGGTGCCTTTGGCCACTTCTAGCAGTTTCCCTGTGATTTTCTTGAAAAATTTTGCTTGCCCTGTATTGGGAGAGTATGCATTTGCTAGGGTGATTGGTTTGTTATAGAGTTCTCCCACTAATATCAGATATCTGCCTTCTGGGTCTGTATATGTGGAGATATTGTGGATATGGATTGATTTGTGGAGAAGGATCCCTACCCCATTTCTTTTTTTGTGGGTGTGTGAGCAAAAGTGACATGAAGGGTAGTGTTTAGTTGTGAACTTGGGTTCCTCATTATGTTTGAAGTGGGTTTCTTGGATAAAAATTATCTCACTTCTATGTTTTGAGAACCAATTAAGTGCTATCGATCGTTTTGATTGGGAGTTTAGTCCTTTAGCGTTTTGTGTCAATATATTGAGGCGTTTCACAGTCATCTGTAGGGGTATGTAAGCTGTGTCTGGCGTTTAGTAGTTGTGAGCTTAGGTGTTGCTAGGGTGGGTGTGTTATGAAGTGTTGGCTGCTTAATCACCTTCGGTCTTTGCGACAAAATACTATATGTGACGTTTTGTACAGTCATGATTCCAGTGTAAACAAACTTAACAATAGTGAACTTTGAAACAACAAATAGAAACAAACACAAAGTCATTGCATAAATACATATACAATATACCAGAACAAGGGGGATACTACTCCATTCACAATTATGTATGAACATGAGTGTATCAGCTACTTCCTATATTTGGGTTATGGCTATTGGTGTGGTGCATTCTATATTTACGGTAATACTATATATTGAGTACACAAACAACACAGTTCAATAAAAGATACTCACGTATTCAGGCGAACATATGGCTAAACCTGAACAGTTTTAAGTAACAGACCGGGTTGATTCTGCTTCTAGTCTAATTAGTAAAAGGGTGGAAAACAGTGCTAGGTTAACTTACGAGTTTTTTGACATTATTTATAGTCTCAGGTATGACTCAGTTCAGGGTCCAGAGAGTTAGAGAATTGTTGTGGTCTTTTCCTTCCAACTCTGTTCCATGCACTTCTCTGCAGCTTGGGGTCATTAGTAGATCTTGTTTCCTTCAATGGAGGATCCTCGTCTAAGGGTGGCAAGGTGGGTTGATGAATGTTTAGTTGCTTGCAAAAGCTCTCCAAGTCTTCAGGTGATCTATATATTGCTAATTGGGAGCCTTGGAGGACTTTTATGCTAAATGGGAATCCCCACCTATATGGGATTTTCAGTTCTTGCAGGTGTTGTGTTAAATACCTTGCCTCCCTTCTCTTGTTTAAAGTAATACTGCTCAAATCAGCATATATCTGGATTTTATCTCCTTCAAAGGTAATTTGGTGCATTTTCCTTGAGGCTTCCATGATCTTTTCTTTGTCTGTGAAAAGCTGCATTTTCAGTATGATGTCTCTGGGGGGTTTATCCTCTGGTGGTTTGGGTCTCAAGGCCCTGTGGGCTCTTTCTATGGGCATATTAGGTGGGTCTGTACTCTTCAGGAGGAACTGGAAGAGGTTTCGCAGGTATTGTGAAATTTGGGGTGTATTTATTTTTTCAGGTATTCCTCTTATTCTAAGGTTATTGCGGCGTCCTCGGTTATCTAGGTCTTCTAGTTGGAGCTGCATTTGCTGTATTAGTGAATCGTGGACTTCCACTGCTCTGTTTCGTGTGTCTGAGTCGTTTTGTAAGTGGTCTATGTCCTCTTCGATATGAAATACCCTCTCACCTAGTTCAGAGATGTCTTTTTTTACTTCTTTGAGACCATCTTTTATCATTTTACCCACTTGAGAGATGAGTACAGCGAAGTCTGCTTTTGTGGGGAGATTATCAATGTCTGCCCTCGTGAGAGGGGCTTCTGGTGCCATGTCCTGTGTGCTTGGGTCTGAGACTGGCGGCATCTCTGCTGAGTCTTGGGATGTAGGTGACTCTAGTTCAGGTTCCTCAAGTACTTTAAAAAAATTATTGAGTTTTGCCGATGTTGTCGTGTGTGGTTTTGCATTTTTGTCTTGTTTAGGTAGTCTTCTTGCAGCCATTATCTATTTCGTTTGTACAGACGGTTGTGGTCTGCTCTGGAGAATGTAAGTATGAGAGGGTTTTAGTGATAGGCCTGTGCAGTGACCTTGTTAAAGAGGTATATTTACTTTTATATGCACTTTTATTTGTATCCGTGCTGCAGCATTAAGTAAATATTAAGTGCCAATTGTAGGGGCCCGGTCCGGTGTTGTGGTGCTTATTTGCACAATAAAAAGGCTTAAGTTATTTATCGAGTCTGTGTTTGCTTAGGTTTTCATCTTGGCATCTGAATGCCTTAGAGGGATTGATGCCGGAAAGCCCCTTTCGCCGTCTTAGGTAGGGAGATGTTATCAATCTGCTGCTAGGTGTATTGAGTAAGGGTACCGGACATCCTAGGGCCTTCTGTTCATGTTTTGTGGCAGTAAAGTTACCTTATTTGTTGGCATGTGACGATCCGGTCATGCAGATGTACTGTTTGAGTTGCGCATTTGGGCCTAGTCGGTAGACGCGCCACGCACTTTCTCTGCTTGTCAGTTTTCTTCCTGTGCGAGCGGCGTCTCCCAGACCAGCCTTGTGATGTCTTGTGATTTTCCGGTGTCCGGATCTGTTGTTTGGGACCCGTTTACACCAGTTGTGGAGTAGTTATTTGCTCAGGAAGAGCTTGTGGAACCGGAGCTTTAGCTTTTTGCAGCCATGTTGGACGATGGCTGGCTCCGCCCCCCCTCTTTTTTTATATATTTTATATATTTTTCATTTATATTTTTATCTCACGACTTTAATCACTACACTTTAACAATCACATCACTTATTAAAGAAACATTTAAGATGGACATTTTCACTATGAGAAACAATCTATGAGATTCAACTGATAAACTTATATCCACCAAAAATTTCACAAAGGATGTGCAACACCATAGTGATTCAAATATAAACCTTGACAGTTTAGAAAATTTATTGAGTAAAGAAATCAAAATTAATACTGAACTAAAATTCATGCAAAAATATGTAAATTTAGGGATGGTACCAAGAGGATTAAGGGTAAAAAAAAGACTGTACCTTTGAATTAAATCAGATTTTGAAAAAAGAATGGTAAAATATTCTAGAAAAGGCATCACAGGACCTCATAGGAGTTATTATTAAGGCCAGAACCCTGGCATTAGACAATTTAGCAGAAGATATTCTCAAACATAAAAATATTTTGGACAGTAAAAATAAAGATACCACTTACACTAATAAACAAAAAGAATTAATGTCAAAATTAGAAGAACTACAACACGAAATTTTAAAATTAAAATGGCACAAATTTGAGAGAGATGAAGGAGATTACAATATAGAATATCCTGCAGGCCAGGATGAGGAGACAAATCCTAAAAGAAGCATTATACTATTTAGTAAAAAGAAAGAGAATCGCATACAAGATTCCAATGAGGAAAATTCTAATTCCAAATTGAATCAAAATTCAAATAGAAAGGAACAAATAAATTCTAATTCTAACAGCAATAGAGACCAAACGAATGTTCCCAATAAAGAGCCTAGAAACTTTAGAGAAAATAAAGAGAAAGATAAAACCAGACAAAACGATTATAGACAAAATTGGAAAGAAAATGAGAACAGATATAACAGACCTTATACGAGATCTTTTAAAGATAATTATAATCATACTTCTTATAATGACTACAGATCAAATTATAGACAACAATATTATAATCATAAATTCGACTCGTATAATCAAAGCGATTCCTACCAGACATATAAGAAGAACTCTAGAGATGACGAACAAATGTATTATGATAATAGGGATAATTTTCATTATAGAAATAGAAACAATTATAATAATTACAATAATTGGATCAATAGGTCAAATGGACAAAATACGTATAGACAAGAAACAATTAGAGATAGAAGGAATTATTACACAGACAGAAAGGAAAACCATAATTATCATGAAAACAGGAGACATTTTAGAACAAATGGAGGACATAAACAAGACATAAGAAATGATAGAAACAATGGGGAATATGAAATCCCTATGCAGAATAGATATGAAATTCTAGAAAATGAAGATAGGTCAAATGACCAAATGAATGAACAACCAAGTACATCGGAAGATTTTTTAGGAGTAGGCAGGGCCAATACATACGATCCTCCGAAAGGAAAGAGAAGAAGAGAGGCTCTAGAGATAGAGGAAAGGGAAAGCAATCTGTAATAAGTAGACAAAATAAAGACGCATTAAGTGGAAATATAATTGTTGACACTAAGAAAGAAAAAATTCAAAGTATTTTTAACATAAGTGGGATTAAGTTGTCAGAAAAAGAAGAACTTATATTGAGTAAAGGTTTATCCTTTGCACCGTCAACTAAAATGAATAAGTTTGAACATCTAATTAATATTAACCAGTTTGTAAGAAAACTTACTTTGAAAAAACATTTTATAAAAAATCCAATTTTAAAAAATTCCACTATAAATGTGCAACAACAGAATAAAACAGTTGAAGTATTCAAACATACTGATCTGAAACAAAAATCTACCTTCTTTCCCAGTCATGAAAAAGGAAGTTTTATACAAACTTTTGAACAATTAGTAAAACAAGATATTGATAGTTTTGAAGTATCAAATGAAAAAGAAAAAAGAAGTATAAATTGGAATTTGACATTAAAAGAAAAAGAGATTTTAAAAAACTTGCAAAAAAGAGAGGACCTAGTTAGACAAAGGAGGAGGAATTGTAGTAATGAGTAAAAACTATTATTTAGAAGAAGCAAATAGAATACTTGAAGATAATAATACTTATAAAAGATTAAAGAATGATCCAGGCGACAATTATTTTTCTCAAATCCAAGAATTAATGACGAAAGCCCATTCTATAGGATTGCTAAATAATTCTGAATTAAATTTCATTATAATACAAAACTTTAGAACACCAATCTTTTATTTTATACCTAAGATTCACAAAAATTTACAAAACCCTCCAGGACGCCCCATAATATCAGGTATCGATTCCATCACTTCAAATTTATCTCATTACATAGATCACTTTCTACAAAGATATGTCAAAGATTTACCATCCTACTTAGCAGATTCGACACAATTCTTAAACATACTGAAATCAATAGAATGGAAAAAAGATTATCTTTTAGTAACCTGTGATGCCAGTTCATTATATACAAGTATACAACACAATTTGGGACTGGCAGCCGTTTCATATTACTTACAATCAGATCCTGAAATGAAAAATACACAAGAAAAATTTATACTAGACTGCATAGAATTTATACTCACTAAGAACTATTTTAAATTCAATGATAGATATTATTTACAGATACAAGGAACAGCTATGGGCACAAGATTCGCACCCAGTTACGCAAATCTATTCATGGGACATTTTGAAAAAGATTTTTTCAATGGAGATGGACCATGGGGTGCGAATCTTGTGCTCTATAAGCGTTATATAGACGATTTGTTTTTAATTTGGAAAGGGGAGTTATTTGAACTATTCTTGGAAGATCTCAATAATAATGAATTTGGGCTGTTATTCACATCTGAATACAGCATGAACAAAATAATTTTTTTGGATATAGAAGTAGAGATTATCAATAATGAAATCAAAACCAGAACATACTTCAAAAAAGTAGACTCCAACAATTATGTGGACTCAAGGAGTTGTCATCATAGTAAATGGAAAAACAATATACCCAAAGGCCAACTATTAAGAGTCAGAAAAAATTGTACTGATAATGATGACTTTGATCAACAGTCAAAAATTCTAATTAATAGATTTAAACAGAAAGGATATGAAGAGAAAAGAATCATAAAATTAGCTGAGACAGTAAAACTAGTAGATAGAGAGACTTTACTGAATAAACCAAAAATAAATAAAGAGAAGACGGATCAAAAAGGAGAATTTAGTCAAGGGACAAAAATAAATGGTGAAATAAATTCAGAAATACCCATAATAGCAACATATTCTGAACAACATAAATTTTTTGAAAAAATTGTCAAGAGACATTGGCCTTTATTATTAAAAGATCCAGTTATAGGACACACACTGGGAAGAAATCCAAAATTTATTTATAAAAAAGCAAAGAATTTCAAAAGCATACTGGCACCAAGTGAGTATAGAGGGAATAAAATGACTCTGACAAAAATTAAGGATCTTGAGGGAAACCAAATTGAAGGTTTCTTTCCATGTAGGCAATGTCAATCTTGCAAATTTAGTAGCAAAATAAAAAATATAAAATCAGACAAAACAGGAAAAATAATGAAAATCAATGGGATATTAAGATGTTCAGATATGAATGTAATATATCTAATACAATGCAGCTGTAATTTGAAATATTTCGGACAAACTGGTAGGAAACTGAAAGACCGCATAAGAGAACACCTATTGGCAATAGAGCATAAAAGAAAAGACACAAATCTTTACAGACATTTTTTAGAGGTCCATTCAGGTAAACTAGAAGACTTTAAATATTGGGGAATTAAAAAGATAGAACCTGACGGGAGACGAGGAAATATGGAGGAACAACTTATTAGACAAGAAGGAGAATTAATTTATAGTTTTGGTACGTTAGCTCCAAAGGGTCTAAATAGTGAATTAGACCTTAACTTTATTCTCAAATAGTTATAGTTAATAATCTGGTTATGCTGAATTGATCCACTAGATGATTTTTAGACCTCTATAAAATAAATCCAAATTTAATTAAATTAGTAAAGGTAATATAAAACAATATCTGCTAAACTTAAAAACATACTGAAAAAACTTCAAAAAACTATTATTTTTAAAAAATCAAAAAATTCTATCTGTTAATAATGCTGTCAAATGCATTTATAATCTCATTTAGCATGTATAAATTGGATGTTAAAAATAACATTTCTTATCTCAAAATATGAAAGAAGAACAAAGATTGATTATTAAAAGGGGCACATAAAATCCAACAGTTACCTTTTTTGAAACATTTAAATATAATCAATTATATACACTTTACATATCATTTAATTTTCTTTTTTTTCCCCATCAAGAATGCTGTAAAAGAATCCAAGTGAATATTTTATTTCACAGAATTTCCCTTAGAGAGTAAATTATCTCCATATGAGACGAAAACTGGTATATCAGCTACCTCTGAGAACATCAAATAGAGAAAACACAAATATGTCAGTGATCTTTCGAAAAAGATAACATAAAGACTAATAAAATAAACATAGTTAAATTAGAAATGAAATAGTGACAAGGGTTAAGGTCTTGAAAAAACTAAAAAACCAATTGAAATATATGGATCCAATGTTCATTTAAGAGAAGAAAGAAGGGATCACAAAGTTGTTCTATGATAAAATATGTGATAGTATATTCATAACTGTATTTATTAGCATGTTTAGTACATCAAAAGGAAAATGAAAACAGAATGCTAAAATTTAATATTTTAATATTTTATATAAGCAAGCAGTATATAACAGCAAATCAGTAGGTGTAATTGGGTTAATCTAAATATGCCAATTGAGTGAAAGAATGATGAAAGGGTTAAACATATGGGTATAAAAAGAAGGAGCGGGAGTTAAGAAACCATCTTGATAAAGGCTATTTTATTAGCTGAAACGCGTAGATCATACTACTCAGCTCCGTGATTTTGAGACAGACAAAGCAGATCTCCCAGGACCTGTACCAGTATTGCACTGACAACTGTAGGTTCAGACTGGATTGGTAGGAGATAGTTTGATCCCACTCCCAGAACCAATTCTGAATACAGATAGAAGCGGTAGGAGACGGGAATTCAACAGATAAGATTTTCAAAAAGTACGCGCACTGATCATACTCCACATGGATTGGATAAGACTGGACACATCCAAACAGACTGTAAATAGACCAGTCGGTCGAAGCATCAAGTGAAACAAAGTAGCTTCTAAGAACTGTGAGTAAACACACAATATTACCAGCTCTGAAGCCGAAGAACCAACAGTGAGTACCTATCAAAATTATAATATAACAACCATTTGGAATACAAACAAACCATACCAGAAATATCATTGTACCCAAACCCTGGACTGTTCTATATCCATTATACACACGCTAAAGGAAAATAATGGACTGATAAATTACTCATGATTACACCGCATATCAGAATGTACTGACTGAGATTGAAAACTTATCCCCAGTATCTTATTGTATCTTGTGAGTAAACACACAATATTACCAGCTCTGAAGCCGAAGAACCAACAGTGAGTACCTATCAAAATTATAATATAACAACCATTTGGAATACAAACAAACCATACCAGAAATATCATTGTACCCAAACCCTGGACTGTTCTATATCCATTATACACACGCTAAAGGAAAATAATGGACTGATAAATTACTCATGATTACACCGCATATCAGAATGTACTGACTGAAATTGAAAACTTATCCCCTGTATCTTATTGTATCTTTATACATGTAAACGTGGCTGCCATTTAGCAACATTAATGAAATACCTCTATCATTAGACAAATTGTATCAATGTTTTTATGGAAAGTTACTTATATAGTATATTTTATTGATAGTGACACCGGTGTCAAAATTTTATAATTTATATTGAAATGTCTATTTGTGTCATTCTTTTTATTTGTTAAACATTAAATTTTATTTATATAGACCCTCGTATCAAATTATTTCTCATTGAGTGGACATTGGGTCCGTAAGTCTATTCTCTATAGTAACGTCAACAATATTAAGAACATCAACATAAGGTTATAATAATAAAAAATTCTCCCCACCAGTGAATATTGCACTTGATATATATTTTTATTAAAGATATAATTCCAGACTATTAGAAGTTATAATATAATCTTATCAAAGATATAATTCTAGTTTATTACGAGTTAAGTCACTTTCACAGTCAGCCTCTAGGGGCGCTCCTAACACAACGACACTTCAACACACCCCTTCATTCTAATTTGTGAGGAATTAGAAACGTTAGGAAGCCAGCACTGCCATTTCAAGTATTAGTGTACAACCACTCACACATATCTAAGCTCTCTAACCCTCCCCCTCCCATTGGTGTCCGCCATCTTAGGTATCTAGTTTATAGATTTATTTGTATTATTTATTTATTTATTTGTTTATTATCTTTTATGTTTTTCATGTAGTGTAGCAGTCCCCCCTACCTTCCCCAATCTGCAATCACTATTGTAGGGTCCCCCCACTCTGATTCCCCATATTTTTGTAGTGTAGCATCCTTCCCCTCCCTATACCATCCACAGCGTTTTCTGTAGAATAGTGTCCTGCCCCTACCTCCCCTTTTCACTGCATCCCTCCATCCCTCCCGAACCTCCCACCTGCACAAATGAAGATTGTTATAGACAGTGACACAGTCTGTGTCACTGTCTATAACAATCAGGCAGTCTGCCTTCAAATGATAACAGAGCAACTATTGTGCTCTGTTACCATATAAACACAGATGTCTTAGGCCAGGAAGAGCAAGTTATGGTTGTTACTTGACAACTGAGACTGCTGGAGTTTCCTGGAGGTCATTGTTACTTTGCTGCTTCTTTATGTACAATTCATTTATTTTTCTATTATAGTATATTTTCACAAAATAGTCAACTCAAGTTAAATAAATCATCTTCTAAAATAAAAAAAACACATATAATGTGTGAGTAGGTTTGTGTAAATAAGATTATTATTTCTTTTAAAAGATATAAAAGTGAAAAAAGAAGATTCTCTATTACTTAAAATCATTTTAAAATTGTACTATTGCTTGTATGTAAGTGTGTTTAATTAATTAACTTTAATTAAATAAAACTTTTTTGTTTTCACAGTTTCTTCTCAACGACCCAGCACAGCAGTATATCCAGGTAATATTTGAAATACTATTTTAATTTGGCAATAGTTAACTGTATTAATGGAAATTTAGCAACACCTCATTGCATGGATTT
Organism: Bombina bombina; assembly: GCF_027579735.1. Classification (NCBI taxonomy): domain Eukaryota; kingdom Metazoa; phylum Chordata; class Amphibia; order Anura; family Bombinatoridae; genus Bombina; species Bombina bombina. The sequence continues at coordinate 723,368,822 of NC_069502.1, read as the reverse complement.
TATTAAATGAATTAACCAATTATACGAAATGCGCATGTGTGTGTGTGTATTTGTATCTATGTCTTTTTTATTAATTAATTATTTATTTATTTTCACATAGTTTCTTCTGAACAAACCACCACAGAAGTATATACAGGTAATTTATGTTAACGTGCTATGTTTATCATATGTGAATTTATAAAATCTATAAAAATGTACCTCATTATACTAAAATATAGTAAAAGTAGACAACCCGGTGTGGTGATCTAGGCCCATTTTGATATGTTTATGCCAATGTTTCACTGCCAAATGCAATCATATTAAAAAAAAATCTTAACTTTTTCACAAACTTTGTTTTTTTTACTGAATTTTGTTTCACATCACTACTGCATTCAGTAGAAAGTCAGTGGTAATAGGTTCTCAGGGGAACCTTTTTTTCATAAATAGCAGACATGCATGGCTTTGCAATAAATTTTTATCAATTAGAAGGCTGCTAATTGCAACTGTGCAATACACTTCTGAAATTCCCGGCAGTGAATGGATTAGTTAGTTAGCTGGTAAGGGTAATAGTATTTTAATGAAGGGATTACCATCCCACCTGACACTTCCCCTCTCTGTGATCCCTCTCAAACAGCTCTCTCTTCCCACACCCATACTCCTGACCATCATCTTAGGTACTGGCAGACAGTCTTTAGTTTTAGGTGTTTTTTTTTTTTTTAAAACACATTAATTGCATTTATGACTTTATTTTATGCAGTGTAGGATCCCTCTTACCCTCCTACCTCCCTGTTCCATCCAAAACAGCTCTCTAACCCTCCCCCTCCCATTGGTGTCCGCCATCTTAGGTATCTAGTTTATAGATTTATTTGTATTATTTATTTATTTATTATCTTTTATGTTTTTTATGTAGTGTAGCAGTCCCCCCTACCTTCCTCAATCTGCAATCACTATTGTAGGGTCCCCCCACTCTGATTTCCCATTTTTCTGTAGTCTAGCATCCTTCCCCTCCCTATACCATCCACAGCGTTTTCTGTAGAATAGTGTCCCGCCCCTACCTCCCCTTTTCACTGCCTTCCTCCATCCCTCCCGAACCTCCCACCTGCACAAACGGAGATTGTTATAGACAGTGAAACAGACCGTGTCACTGTCTATAACAATCAGGCGATTGTTATGCAACGATTGTGCTCTGTTACCATATAAACAGAGATGTCTGAGGCCAGGAAGAGCAAGTCATGGTTGTTACTTGACAACTGAGACTGCTGGAGCTTCCTGAAGGTCATTGTTACTTTGCTGCTTCTTTATGTACAATTCATTTATTTTTCTATTATAGTATATTTTCACAAAATAGCCAACTCAAGTTAAATAAATCATCTTCTAAAATAAAAACACACATAAAATGTGTGAGTAGGTTTGTGTAAATAAGATTAGTATTACTTTTAAAAGATATAAAAGTGAAAAAAGAAGATTCTCTAATACTTAAAAGCATTTTAAAATTGTACTATTGCTTGTATGTAAGTGTGTTTAATTAATTAACTTTAATTAAATAAAACTTTTGTATTAATAGTTTCTTCTCAACGACCCAGCACAGCAGTATATCCAGGTAATATTTGAAATACTATTTTAATTTGGCAATAGTTAAACTGTATTAATGGAAATTTAGCAACAACTCATTGTTATTGCATGGATTTGATTATAATGAATTAACCAATTATACACCGGATGCAAATCTGTGTGTGTGTGTATTTGTATCTATGTCTTTTTTTATTAATTAATTATTTATTTTCACATAGTTTCTTCTGATCAAAGCACCACAGAAGTATATACAGGTAATGTATGTTAACATTTGTTATGTTTATCATATCTTATCATCAAACCTATAAAGTTGTACCTCATAATACTAAAATATATTAATCCTTTCACTACATAGAATTTCAAAGAAAAACTTGCCCAAAATACCGAAGAATTTTTAGCTTTTTTTCTAACACTCCCTTTAAATAGAAGTAGCCCTTTGTTTTGTTTTTATTTATCTATCAAAACTGTATACCATTTTTTTTTTAAGTAGACAACCCAGTGTGGTGATCTAGGCCCATTTTGATATGTTTATGCCACTGTTTCACTGCCAAATGCAATCATAATAAAAAAAAAATCTTAACCTTTTCTTAAACTTTGGGTTTTTTACTTAATTTTTTTTTCACATCACTAATGCATTCAGTAGAAAGTTAGTGGTAAAAGGTTCTCAGGGGAACCTTTTGTTCAGAAATAGCAGACATGCATGGCTTTGAAATTAATTTCTATCAATTAGAAGGCCGGGAAGGGATTTGTTAGTTAGCTGGTAGGGGCAATAGTATTTTAATGCAGGGATTACAATCCCACCTGACACTTCCCCTCTCTGTGATCCCTCTCAAACAGCTCTCCCTCCACACACATATATTTCTGACCACCATCTTAGGTGCTAGCAGACAATCTGCCAGTATTAAGTTTAAGGTGTTTTTTTAAATTAAAAAATAACATTAATTGCATGTATGAATTTATTTTAAGCAGTGTAGGGTCCCCCTTATGCTCCTAGCTCCCTGTTCCTTCCCATACAGCTCTCTAACCCTTCCCCTCCCATTGGTGTCCGCCATCTTAGCTACAGGCAGCTATCTGCCAGTATACCGTTTATAGATTTATTCGTATTATTTATTTATTTATGTATTATCTTTTATTTATTTATGTAGTGAGGCAGCCCCCCCACCTTCCCCACCCTGCAATCACTATTGTCGGGTCCCCTCACCCTGATTCCCTATTTTTCTGTAGTGTAGCAGCCTTCCCCTCCCTATCCCATCCACAACGTTTTCTGTAGAATAATGTCTGCCTTCAAATGATAACAGAGCACCGATCGTGCAGACCGTTTCACTGTCTATAACAATCAGGCGTTCTGCCTTCAAATGATAACAGAGCACCGATCATGCTCTGTTACCATATAAACACAGATGTCTAAGGCACAAAGAGCAAGTCTTGGTTGTTACTTGACAACTAAGACTGCTGGAGCTTCCTGAAAGTCGGACGTAGATCTAGGTTATGCAGTATGATGGGATATGTACCTCATGATGTTGATCTACGTCTGTTTAGAGGAAGGTGTTAAAGAGACAGTAAATTCAACATTAATCTTTTATAATTTCACAGATTATGCAATTTTAAACAACTTTGCAATTTACTTCTATTATCAAATGTTTTTTTGTTTTTTTGTATCCATTATTGCCAAGCACAACTAGGTAGGCTCAAAAGCAACAATGCACTACTGGGAGCTTGCGGATAATTGCCGGCTGCATATATATATATATATAGTATATACCTCCTGTCTTTGGCTCACCTAATGCGTTCAGCTAGGTTCTTTTAGGGCATTTTTATTTCTCAGACTATCGAAGTTTACACTTCAACAAAGGATAACAATAGAACAAATCAAATTTAATAATAGAGGAAATGGAAAGTTCTTTAACCCCTTAATGACATGATGTACCCTGCACGTACAAGTGTCATTAAAGGTTTTTTTATGTCAGTAATTGTGCTATTACTGCCTGCCTCAATACAGGTGTGTTTGGCTATAGAAATTTCTCATCACTGGTCACTTGTGCCGAGACCAAAAATACTTAACCCCTTAGTTTAAAAACAACAGCTGACGACGTACAAGGTACATCAGCTATTGTTAAGAGGTTAAAATTACATGTTGTATCTGAATCATTGTTTACTTTGCTGCTTCTTTATGTAGAATTTTTTTTTTTTTTAATTTTAGTATACATTCACAAAATAGCCAGCTCAAGTTAAATAAATAATCTTCTAAAATAAAAAAAACCCACATATGGGGCGCGATCCGATAAAGATCGTAGTTTGCGGCGCAAGCGAGGGAACCCCCGCCGCCCGTAGTTTCAGCTGGCAACTCGAGCTATCCTATAAAGTGCCGTAAGTCTGACAAACCAGCGATGTCCAGAAATCTGCGTAAGTACAAATTTCTGGAGTCGCCAGTGACTTACGGCACTTTAGAAACTGCCGGCACCTACAAAACCTGACTAAAGTTATTAAATCTCCCGTACTGTCTAACACGCCTCCCAAACATAGCCCGGCATGTCTAACCCTCTATCCGCTATCCCCCCTCACTAGCCTAACAATAAAAAATGTATTAACCCCTAAACTGCTAATTATATTAGGGTTAATATAGTTAATATAGTTATTATATTATATATATTAACTATATTAACGCTAATTATATTAGGGTTAATATAGTTAATATCGTTATTATATTATATATATATTAAGTATAATAACCCTATCTAACTCTAACATCCCTAACTAAAATTTTTTAAGGGGGGTTTGGGTGGGTTTAGAATAGGGGTATGTGGGTGGTGGGTTGTAATGTTGGGGGGTGGTATTGTGTTTTTTTTTACAGGCAAAAGAGCTGTTTTCATTGGGGCATGCCCCGCAAAAGGCCCTTTTAAGGGCTGGTAAGGTAAAAGAGCTGTTAACTTTTTTAATTTAGAATAGGGTAGGGATTTTTTTTTATTTTGGGGGGCTTTATTATTTTATTAGGGGGCTTAGAATAGTTTATTTAATTGTATTTTAGTTTAGATATTTGTAGTTTATTTAATTTATTGATAGTGTAGGTGTATTTGTAACTTAGGTTAGGATTTATTTTACAGGTAAATTGGTAATTATTTTAACTAGGTAGCTATTAAATAGTTATTAACTATTTAATAGCTATTGTACCTAGTTAAAATAAATACCAAGTTACCTGTAAAATAAATATAAACCCTAAAATAGCTACAATGTAATTATTAATTACATTGTAGCTATCTTAGGGTTTATTTTATAGGTAAGTATTTAGATTTAAATAGGAATATTTTAATTAATAATATTAATATTAATTAGATTTATTTTAATAAGAATTTATTTAAGGATGTTAGAGTTAGATAGGGTTATTATACTTAATATATATATATATATATATATATATATATATATATATATATATATATATATATATATATATAATATAATAATGATATTAACTATATTAACCCTAATATAATTAGGGTTAATATAGTTAATATATATAATATAATAACTATATTAACTATATTAACCCTAATATAATTAGGGTTAATATAGTTAATATAGCTGGTGGCAGTGTAGGGGGATTAGATTAGGGGTTAATGTGTTTAATATAGGTGGCGGCGGTGTAGGGGGATTAAATTAGGGGTTAATATTTTTAAGATAGATGGCGGCGGGGTAGGAGCTCACTTTAGGGGGTAGGTAAGGTAGATGGCGGCGGTGTAAGGGGCTCACTTTAGGGGGTAGGTAAGGTAGATAGCGGTGGTGTAAGGGGCTTACTTTAGTGGGTAGGTAAGGTAGATGGCAGCGGTGTAAGGGGCTCACATTAGGGGGTATGTAATGTAGCTGGCGACGGTGTAAGGGGATCACATTAGGGGGTTATACTTTTATTGTAGGTGGTGGCGGGGTCCGGGAGCGGCGGTTTAGGGGTTAAACACTTTATTAGGGATTGCGGCGGGGATTGGGGATGACAGGTAGATAGACATTGCGCATGCGTTAGGTGTTAGGTTTTATTTAGCAGGTAGTTTAGGGAGTTACGGGGCTCCAATAGACAGCGTAAGGCTGCATTTTGTGGCGAGGTAAAAATGGAGTAAGATTTCTTCATTTTCGCCACGTAAGTCCTTACGCTGTATATTGGATACCAAACTGCGCGGGTTTGGTATACCTGCCTATGGCCCAAAAAACTACGGGCAAAGGCAGAAATATACGAGCGTAACTTCTAGGTGACACCGTATATAGGCTACCAAACCAGCGCAAAATTCGGCGTTGCCGGCTTTTGCGGGCGACGCTGCATATCGGATCGGGCCCATGATGTGTGAGTAGGTGTGTGTAAAACAGATTATTATAACTTTTAAAAGATATAACAGTGAAAAAAGAAGATTCTTTAATATTTAAGAACATTTTAAAATTATACTATTGCTTGTATACAAGTGTGTGTAACTACTGCAACTAAATAAAACTTTTTTCTTTTCATAGATTCTTCTGAACAATCCACAGCAGTATATCCAGGTAATGTATGAAATTTAGTACTATTTTCATTTGGCAATAGTTAAACTGTATTAATGGAAATTTAGCAACAATACTCTGCATGGATTTGATTTAAATGAAGAAACCAATTATACTCTGTGTGTGCATATTTGTATCAATGCCATTTTTATTAAAAACATTTTTTTTATTTTTTTTGCATAGTTTCTTCTGAACTACCCACCACAGATGAAAATACAGGTAATGTATGAAATACTATTTTAATTTGGCAATAGTTAAACTGTATTGATGGGAATTTAGCAACAACTTTTTGTATGGATTTGATTTAAATGATTAAACCAATTATACACTGAATGCAAATCTGTGTGTGTATATTTGTATTTATGTCATTTTTATTAAAAAACATTTTTTAATATAGTTTCTTCTGAACGACCTACCACAGATGTATATTCAGGTAAATTATGAAATAATATTTTTATTTGACAATAGTTAAAAGGTCATTAAACACAAATTGTAAGCTGCATAACAATGTACCTTTATATCTGAGAAGAAATTTTCAATGAATAATGCAAATTTATTTTGTCAAATGAGTATATTACTTTATGGGGTTTTTTTCATTTCACTGATTTCCTTGTCCCCCAAAAGAAAAGAACCCTTTGCTAACTAATCACAAAAAGATCTGGGGTTAGATTATATATGCGGCACAGGCTTCAGCATAACTGCTGAAACCTGCGTCACCCGTAATTTCCCCTCGCACATTGGAGAATCACATAAACCTCGCCAGCAGTTCATAAACTGACGTAAGTTGGATAAACTAGCGATGTCCAGAAATGTGCGGAAATTCACATTTCTGGAGTCGCCAGTGACTTACGGCAGTTTAGAAACTGCCGGTGCATAAGAAAAAAAAAAAAAGTTAAATCTCCTGTAAAAGTCTAACCCGCCTCCCAAAAATAAACCAACACGTTAAAACCCCTATATCCGTCATCCCCCACAACGCAATATACCTAATAAATGTATTAACCTCTAACCCGTCATTCATCCACATCGCGATCTACCTAATATATGTATTAACCTCTAGTTGCCATTCACCCACAACGACAACTACCTATCAACACTTTTAACCCCTAATCTGCCAACCCCCCACAACGCAAATATACCTAATTAACCTATTAACACCTAAACCAACAACCCCCCATGCATGAAACCTAATTAACCTATTAACTCCTAAACTGCCAACCCCCCACAATGCAAATAACTAATTTAATTACTAAGCCCCCTAACCTAACACCCTCTTACCTAACCCCCTAAATTAACCCCAATTACATTAAATAACAAAATACTAAATTACAATTAAAAAAAAAATTAACATTACCTAAAAAAAAACTAAGATTAAATTAAATTAATCTAAAATGACAAAAAATGTAGTATTTTTAAATGTAAAAGAGCTGTTTCATTTAGGGCAATGCCCTACAAAAGGCCCTTTTAAGGGCTATCCATAGTTTAGTTTAGATTAGGGGTGTTTTTATTTGGGGGGGGGGGCTTTTTTATTTTCATAGGGTTAGGTTTAATCTTTTTATTTTTGATAATTTGATTTATTATTTTCTGTAATGTTAGACTTTTTTTTAAATAACATTTTTATTTTTTATTGAGAATTCAGTTCAAAAATACATCAGTACATTGCCAAGAAATGACACTATATATAACACATGAGCAAACAGTTATTAGTGCAGTTCACAATCTTGGGTAAGCTATTTAGTAGAACCTACTATCTCAATGGTTTTTATTGTATCCAGTGAGAATGAAGTGCTGTCAAAGCTATAAATTGCTGAATTAGGTAATAAAGGATGTGAAGGAGAGAAGATATAAGGGTATAAAAATTTAGTGTCCGATATGTGTCCCTGCAGCGGTTGTATCCATACATGGTGAGAAGGGAAAAGGGGAAAGGTTGGGAAGTAGGTAGTGGGATAAGGTGAAGGGGGATGGGGGGAAGAGAGAGGAAAAAAAAAAGGGAAGGGGAGGGCAGGCCCTAGGCTGAAGTTGTAACTGAAGGGTATATTCTAGTCTGAGAAGAACTCCATCCAGGGAAACCAAACTTCATAATAGAAATTAGTTTTGTCTAGGGATCTGTAGGAGTATAACTCCATCTGTTTAACAAAATTTATAATGGAGAGAACCTGTGATGTTGGAGGAGGGTCCTCGTTTTTCCACGTACTGGCAATAGCCAGTTTTGTGGCCATGAGGAGGTAGATTGCGAGAGCTTCCTTTGCTTTCGGTAAGTCTAAGAGGTGAAAATGAAGTAAGGCTATCTCTGGTTTGAAAGGTAGGTCAATTCGGAGTAGATTAAAAGTGCGGAAAAGCCATCTCCAAAGTGGGCGTATCTTGGGGCAGGACCACCATATGTGTAGCTGGGTTCCTATCTGTCCACAACCTCGCCAACATCTGGGAGAGTGAGTGCCATATATCCTGTTTAATGTGGAAGGTACTAAGTGCCATTGCACTATAATTTTATATTGTAGTTCCCATAAGGTAGTGCAGTGAAGGAGTTTTTTGTTTATGAGTATTCGTGCATGCCATGTATTAGTGTCAGCTGTTAAACCTATCTCTCTTTCCCAAGCTTTATGTTGGAAATTTTATGGAGAGTGGTGGGTTCAAGAATAAGATTATAATGAAAAGACAAAGCGTGGTTAAGACCATGTCCCTGCAGCGACACTGTCTCCCATTTGGTAAGAGATCTCAAGTCTTGTCTGGGGAATACCCAGGATTTCAGCCAAGTGCTAAGTCGGAAAGCTTCAAAACGCAAAGGAACAGAGATATCAAATTTCAGGCAAAATTGCGAGTGAGCAATCCATTGACCCTGGTCATAGAAGTCTGTAACTAACACAGGTTAGGTTTTGCCAAGACTTCAGATGAGAGTACGGGAGACAAAAGAGGGCTCCAGTCAAGGTGAGAGCAGGAGAGGGGTGGGGTGCTAAGTCTGGGTTGTGTCTGATGTGATCCCAGAATTTAAGGTTGTCTACAACAATTGGTGGTAAAGTATCTAGTTTTCCTCTGTAGTGGGTAGGGATCCATGGTAAGTCCAATAGTGTGAGTCCTGGGGGAAGAGTGGACAGTTCGAGATCAATGCAGCGAGGGCAATCAGTGGTAATTGACCAACTGTGTATATGTGACAATCTGTCCGAATTATAATACAGAATTAGATTAGGTAGGGCTAGACCCCTGTGCGTAGTTGGTCTCTGTAATGTGGTGCTAGAAGTCCGAGGCCTATGGCCTTTCCAAACATAATTTGTTATGAGGCTCTGTAATCTGTTTAATAGGGGTCTGGGGATGTTATAGGGTATGCATCTGAATAAATAGGTGAGCTTAGGTATAAATGACATTTTTATTGCAGCTATTCTTCCCGTCCAGGAGATTTCTTTGAATTCCCAAGTGAGAAGAAGGTTCCTGAATTCTGGGAGCCTCTCTGTGTAGTTTTTAGTTATTGTGAGCTCCAAGTTGGTACTTAAAAAAGTGCCTAAGACTTTGATAGTGTAAAGATTCCATTGGAAACGGTACTTTTTTTGTAAAAGAAGAAGTTATTGAGGAGGGATGTTTAAGTATTAAGATTCTGTTTTATTAATGTTCAATTTATAGTAAGATAAGCGGCCAAATTCGTTGATAAGATCGAATACAGTGGGGAGGGAGGTAGTTGGCGAGGTGAGGAATAGAGTTATGTCATCTGCATATAATGAGATGGAGTGTGATGACGTTGCAAATTGTGCAACTGTAATATGCGGATGGAGCCTAATCGCTTGTGCTAAGGGTTCTATCATTAGTGCAAAGAGGAGGAGTGAGAGTGGGCAGCCCTGCCTAGTAACATTGGGGATTTGGAAGGTATCAGATCTGAAACCTACTCCTTTTACTCTAGCTGTGGGCGTCGAGTAGATAGCCCTAACTGCACGTACAAAAGTTTCTGGAAGGTTGAAGGCTTCCATCGTGAGCCAGAGATATTCCCATCTCACCCTGTCAAACGCTTTCTCAGCATCCAAGGACAGGGCGAGAAACGGGACCCCCTTCCTTTCCATAATTGAGAGAATTCTCCTGGTAGCATCCGGTCCTTCTCTGCATTGTATAAACCCTACCTGATCTAAGTGGATCAGTGGGTTAATAACTCTTGAGAGTCGTTCGGCTAATATTTTAGTGTATAATTTATGTCAGGTTAGGAAATGTCCAGAAGAAGACCCAAATGCTAGGGTGAACTTAAACAACACCCTTGCACTCTGAGTTTAATCCAGGACGTGACCCCACGACAACCTCCAAAAAACAAAGTACTCACGATATGGAGCAGGGTTAGCCTGTGCCAAAGTAATTCATCATATCAGCCAGATAGATTTCTGAATAAGGAACTGGTTTCAGGAAATGTCTTCCACAGTATCAGGAGAGCAGGGATAGTCCACTTATACTCAGACAGAAGAAGGGTAAAACAGGAAACAGTTAATAATGCAGGAGTAGGTCATTTGTTATCAGGCAGTCTGAAGGTTAACACTGTGTAGACAGTCTTTGCAGAGTATGCAACAGGTAATCAGGCAGTTTGAGAGTTAACACTGTGTAGACAGTCTTTGCAGAGTATGCAACAGGTAATCAGGCAGTTTGAGGGTAAACACTGTGTAGTCAGAACTTGCAGAATTAACAACATGTAATCAGGTAGTTTGAAGGTTAACACTGTGTTGTCAGAACTTGCAGAGATAGCAACAGGTAAGCTGGTAGTTTGAAGGTTAACACAGATTAATCAGTACTTGTTGAGAATGGCAACAGGATATCAAGCAGTTTGAAGGTTTACACTGAATAATTGTATTTGCAGAGTTTGGAAACAGGTAAACATGCAGACTGAAGGTTTCACAGAAATAACAGTATTTGAATAGTTAGGCAGTACACAGAGTAGTCTGAATATGCAGGGTTTGCAGCAGGTAAACAGGAAGTTTGAACGTTTCACAAAACAAACAGTACTTTCATTGTTTGGAGACAGGTAATCAGGAGGTTGAAGGTTAATCCAGCATAGTAAGTCCTTGAAGAGATTGGCAACAGAAAAGCAGCAGTTAGAGAGATTCCTCAGCGAAATCCTATCAGAAGCCACAAAGTTAACAAACAAACTGGCACTGGAGAAACAGGAAGCCAATAATAAAAAGCCTGGTTGTGACATCATCAGGAAGGGGTGGCTCAGACACCTGTCAATCAAGCACACAGAGAGGACTGCAGAGCTTCCCAGCAGCTGAGCGTGACAGTGCCCCCTCCTCAAGGACTCCTCCGGGGGACCCGACCGGGCCTGGCAGGGTATTTCTTGTGAAAAGACTTGACAAGAGTTGGAGCATGAACATGAGAGGCCGGTTCCCAAGATCGTTCAGAGATAGGATAACCCTTCCAATGGACCAGGTAGTACAGCCGATTGCCCCGTAGCTTGGAATCGAGAATCTGGCTGACTTCAAACTCAGAAGTTCCCTCTACAGAAAGTGGAGGAGGTGGTTTACTCTTGATAGAGTACCGATTGTAGATGACTGGCTTGAGTAGGGAGACATGAAACACTGGATGGATCTTGAGAGTCTTGGGTAAGGCCAGGCGGTATGCAGAAGAACAAACTCTGGAAACAATTCGAAAAGGTCCAATGTACTTAGGACCCAACTTGGTACAAGGTTGTTTTAGACGTATGAATCTGGTGGATAAAAATACTCTGTCTCCAGTACGAAGTAAAGGAGCCTTGCACCTTCTGCGATCAGCATATTTCTTATGTCTTAAGGAAGAAGAGAGTAGATTTTGACGAATGAGTTGCCAGTGATTACTGAGATTTTTCACTATACGATCTGCTCCAGGGACTTCAGTAGAACTGGTAATCATAGGAAAGGTTCTAGGTTCAAATCCATAAGCTGCCTTAAAGGGAGAGGTCTGTAATGAGGCGTTATAACGTGAGTTGTGAGCTAATTCCACCAAAGACAATAACTGAGACCAGTTGGAGTGGTGATGGTCTACATAATGTCTTAGAAAAGATTCCAAGGCTTGATTTACAAGCTCAGTCTGTCCGTTGGATTGAGGATGGTGTGCAGTAGAAAGTGATATGTTGATTCCGAAGTGTTTACAAAAAGACCTCCAAAATTTGGAAACAAATTGGACTCCACGATCTGAGACTATGTCAGTGGGAAAACCATGTAAACGAGATATATGTAGAACAAAGAGTTCAGAAAGTCTTTGAGCTGAAGGCAAGCCTGGAAGAGGTATGAAGTGAGCAGACATGGAGAACCGATCCACCACTACCCAAATGGTCGTATTTCCAGTAGAAACAGGAAGATCTGTAACAAAGTCCATGGATAAGTGAGACCAAGGGTAATGAGGAATAGGAAGAGGGTGTAATAGACCAAACGGTCGATGAGAAGATTGTTTGTTCAAAGCACAAGAACTACAAGCAGCAATATAATCCTTAACCCTACTTCCATGGGTTCCACAGACTCAGGAGATTGGGAATTATTATTAGAAAGACTTGAGGTTCGAATAGGAGGACAAAAAGAAGATTTAACAAAGGATCTCCAATTCCTATCTCTCTCCTGAAGACGTTCAGAATGCCGGGCGTCAAGAGTAATACATAAATTGATAAGACCCTCCAATGAATCGGGGAGTTCCCGAAATACAAGTTCATCCTTAAGGCGTTTGCAAAGTCCTTTGCGAAAAGCTTCCCGTAAGGCTCCATGGTTCCAATCAGTTTCTGCGGCTAAAGTCCTGAATTCAATAGCATATTGAGCTACCGAAAGGGATCCCTGTCTCAGATCCAACAATCCTGCCTCAGCAGCTGCAGACCTCCCAGGCTTGTCAAAAACAGAATTAAAAATGGACACAAATAATTCCACATCCTGTAGTAACGGATCATTCTCTAAAAGAGGGGACACCCAGGCTAGAGCCTTACCCTTCAAGAGAGAAATAATAAAGGTGATTTTGGAAGTAGAATTGGAAAAAACTTGAGGATTGTTTCTGAAGTGTAAACGACACTGATTACGGAATCCACGGCATTCTTCAGGATTACCATCATATTTATCTGGAAGTGGGATTCGTGGTATATTCTGTCCAACAGTTTGAGATGGATTAAAGACAGCATTGGTGCTAGTAGCAGTGGCAGCAGGGGTCACCGTTGCTTGAGAAGGAGCGGAGAGGTTATGTAGCAGAGCAGTAATCTGGTCAAGCTTGGAATCCAAAGATTGCAAATGAGCAGAATGATTTCCTAGAAGTTGCCCTTGTAGAGCCACAGCCCTGGATAGCTCGTCGGGGTCCATATTATGGCCAGTTTGTACTGTCAGGTTAGGAAATGTCCAGAAGAATAGCCAAATGCTAGGGCGAACTTAAACAACACCCTTGCACTCTGAGTTTAATCCAGGACATGACCCCACGACAACCTCCAAAAAACAAAGTACTCACGATATGGAGCAGGGTTAGCCTGTGCCAAAGTAATTCATGATATCAGCCAGATAGATTTCTGAATAAGGAACTGGTTTCAGGAAATGTCTTCTACAGTATCAGGAGAGCAGGGATAGTCCACTTATACTCAGACAGAAGAAGGGTAAAACAGGAAACAGTTAATAATGCAGGAGTAGGTCATTTGTTATCAGGCAGTCTGAAGGTTAACACTGTGTAGACAGTCTTTGCAGAGTATGCAACAGGTAATCAGGCAGTTTGAGAGTTAACACTGTGTAGACAGTCTTTGCAGAGTATGCAACAGGTAATCAGGCAGTTTGAGGGTAAACACTGTGTAGTCAGAACTTGCAGAATTAACAACATGTAATCAGGTAGTTTGAAGGTTAACACTGTGTTGTCAGAACTTGCAGAGATAGCAACAGGTAAGCTGGTAGTTTGAAGGTTAACACAGATTAATCAGTACTTGTTGAGATTGGCAACAGGATATCAAGCAGTTTGAAGGTTTACACTGAATAATTGTATTTGCAGAGTTTGGAAACAGGTAAGCATGCAGATTGAAGGTTTCACAGAAATAACAGTATTTGAATAGTTAGGCAGTACACAGAGTAGTCTGAATATGCAGGGTTTGCAGCAGGTAAACAGGAAGTTTGAAAGTTTCACAAAACAAACAGTACTTGCATTGTTTGGAGACAGGTAATCAGGAGGTTGAAGGTTAATCCAGCATAGTAAGTCCTTGAAGAGATTGGCAACAGAAAAGCAGCAGTTAGAGAGATTCCTCAGCGAAATCCTATCAGAAGCCACAAAGTTAACAAACAAACTGGCACTGGAGAAACAGGAAGCCAAGAATAAAAAGCCTGGTTGTGACATCATCAGGAAGGGGTGGCTCAGACACCTGTCAATCAAGCACACAGAGAGGACTGCAGAGCTTCCCAGCAGCTGAGCGTGACAATTTAATGTCTAAATTAAGAAGCAATATGGGCCGATAGCTACTACATTGATCAGAGGGTTTCAGAATAGTAGTGATAGTTGCCTCCAAAAATTCACTGTTGATGGTGCCCTTTTGCATAATCTCGGAAAATAGTCTACACAGTATCGGGGCTACTATAGATTGAAAAGATTTATAAAAGTGTGCAGTATAGCCATCCGGGCCAGGGGATTTCCCTAGTTTCAGGCTCTGAATCACTTTTAGGACTTCCTCTTGTGTGATAGGATTGTTCAGAATGGCGGCATTCTCTATGGAGAGGAGAGGAAGATGTAGAGAGCTTAAGAATGTTTTTACGCTATCCGCATCGGGAGGAGAGTAGTCTTTTATATTGTACATGTTAGACTTTTTTAATTTTTTTAATTTTAGATTAATTTAAACTTTTTATTCTTAAAGTAATGTTAGGTTTTTTATTTTAACCCCTTAAGGACCAGCGACGTACCCTGTATGTCGCTGGCCTTTTTTTGGGACTTGATTGTTTTATAGCACGGTCTTGCCACCAGCGTTGAGACTGCTCTATTCCACTAAGCCTGCTGGAGGGAGGGAATTAATAGCGTGTTCTTGCTAGACTTGTGCTATTATGTCCTGAAAAAACCCTTAACGACCAGTGACATACAGGGTACATTGTGGTCATTAAGGGGTTAATTGTAATTAAAAAAATTAACGGGCGACGGGTGAAATTTACACACCGCATTTATATGCGGCGCCATATATGTGATAGCAATATCTGACTAAAAACCAGCGTTTTTTTCTTGAGGTTAAATTTTTTTTTTTACAAACAATTATTTCTTGAAGACAATAAGTACAGTCTTTCATACAATATGTAATACAAAAAATAACATAAATATTCAAGGTTCCTTTAAACCCCATATAATGTTATATAATGATAAAGCAGAAACCTCTAAATTTGATTAAGATATCCTCATATAAATCTAAGGTCACTCTTGAACCTGAGCATATGCGTACTGAGAGATGGAGGAAAACATAATCATCTGAACGTCACTTTTGTACATAGAAAAATGCTTGTAGAAAACAAAATATGTTAAGAAAACCTACTGAAACCTCAATTTTAACGTTTAACATCCTCCTGTTGATATAGAGGCCACTCTTGGACCTATGAATTTTAATGGTAGTAAGAGGAGGTAGACTATCATGAAATAGAGCCACTTATGGGCTGATGTAAGTCATGTGTACAGCATAGTTAAGTAGTATGATGGGGTCACTTTTGGGCTCTCTATATAGGAAATAGCAAGACAGAACATAGAGCAGGAGGCACTCTTACCTACATATAAACATCTGGTATACAAATAACTTCTTATACTAAAGCTATGGTATAGATAAGCCTAGTGTAACATATATAATATACTATGGAGCGAGCAGACATATTATATGGAACTTATATAGGAATATAAATATATATTAACACTAGAGGATACTCTTAATCCTATGAAATTCACCATAGTATAGTGATGAGGCACAAGCTTGCAGTGGGGCTATTCGTGGAGTTATATGTACCATAAGTCCACAATAAAATTATATAAGTAATCCTGGTCATTAGAGTTAGTTAGACCAGATCATATGTAAATCCACTACTCGCTACTATAAAACAATTGCAAGTTCCACTTGAATCACCTATATACACTGAATCGATTAGGAAAGAGTGCTCTAATGCAGAATGGTCAGGCTGATGGACAGAACTCAGTTGGGGGAAAACTATTAAATTTAGTGAACTAAGTATCACATAAATATCTCAATAACTTATGAGCAAACTTATAACTGGAACCTGGGTGACATACATATCCACAAAGAGTTTGAATTTTACAGCTAAAACATATGGTATAACATTGTCTGCAGTTTCACATCATTGGCTATATAAAGTGAATATAAAAATGTATTATTCGGGTATAATATTAACTTATGCAAGATACCTCTACCTGGGCCCAACTATCCTAATGAACTAATACCACTACGGCAAAGTGCCGTCTCATTTTTATATCCCTTATCTAACCAGTCCATGGCATGTTAAAGTAATGGTAAAGTTTTAATGTAGTGTCTTCTCCGAACATCCAGGAGTTATATAAACTGTTGACAAGTAGAAACATGAATTCAATTTTAAATACCAGCTAGTAAAGATTGCAGCATATATGTTTGAAGGGGGATACGTGCACTACAGATAAGGGTTAATTCTCTGGCACATAATTATCTGCAGGCTGCCGCTGAACTAACAGTTCAAAGATTAAAGGGACACTCAGGTTTTATTAAATGTTCATGATTCAGATACAGCATGTAATTTTAAACAACTTTCCAATTTACTTCCATTAAAAAAAATGTGCACAGTCTTTTATATTTACACTTTTTTTGAGTCACCAGCTCCTACTGAGCATGTGCAAGAACTCAGACTATACGTATATGCATTTGTGATTGGCTGATTGCTATTACATCGTACAGGGGGAGTGGAAATATACATAACTTTGAAATGTGTTAGAAAAGAATCTACTACTCATTTGAAATTCAGAGTAAATGTTATTGTATTGTCTTGTTATCTTGCATTTGTTGATTATGCAAATCTGCTGTGTTTACTGGTCCTTTAACATGGAAAATATAAGGCAGGGGTTAAAGAGGCACAAAAGTGATTAAGAACAGATGTTTTCCGTGTTAAAGTAAAGATAAGGAGAGAAGCCCTCACAAATAAATCTTTTGAAGCCTCCGCTGCTTCGGCCGCTAGCAGCATGGCAACAGATCTTAGTGAGTAGAGGGGAAATCATTTAGGAATACAATGTGCCAGCAAAACATAGTGTGCAGAAAATTGTCTGTAATAGTTAAACAAAAAACAAACAAAAAAAAATTCTGACCTTGTTTGGGAGTAGAACACACAATGTCTACCATATGAGTTTCAATAAGTAAAAATCTACTTGCAGTGTAACTTAATAATGCTACCAATATAAAGTGTTGCAAGACATTTTCACTATCTAAAAACCGGAACATAATTAGCACCTACAACAGATATTACCAAAATAAACTGATGACATTTAAACATGAATAGAAAAAAGACATTATATATTATCCCAGCCAGTATAGGATACAACCTTACAGTATAAGAGAAAACTTTTAGTCTGAAAATAAGAAGAGAAATTTTCCATTACGAACAGACAAGTGGATATGCCGGTTAGCCTACTCCAACTATTCTGGTCAGGTGCAACCAAATCCGGTGGCCATAATGTTAACCCAAACCACTAACTCGCCGTTCAGACAGCTTTCAATTGCCGCCATCGGAGTTGGGATAAGTTCTCCGTAGAAGAAAAGTCACTGCCTCTGACAAACTTCATGATGTGATGAGAGTAAACGTCAATGTTTTTGTAGGGGCAATGGTAATCCGGTAGCGATATTAACCCAGAGAGTAGTTAACAGGGTGTAAAGCCCCCTGGATCCCAAAACAGTCTCACTTTAGCTACAATCCAAAAAGTATAGCAAAACCAGATAATTAACATATGTGTCATTAAACATTGTATGTCCCTGAAATTGAGTGGCGTAAGAGCAAGTGAATAAAACAGACTAAGACTATTAATAGAACTTCAGATTAACTAAATCCTCATGGACTCAATAGTCTGTTAGTCTATTACAGTACGTGAGAAGGTGCCGTTGAAAAGTAATATCTAAATGCTACAGTTTTCCCAATCTCAGCATTTTCAGTCGTGTGACCCAAATAAAAGTCCTGGTTTACTATGAACATTTACCCCACTCCGTGTTCCGCATCTAAGGAAGCACTGCTCTAAATTGAGATAATGCCGATTACAAACAATGGGCTTCAGTGAGCGTTCTAGTTGCACACTGCATGTGTTAACTGGAGCGGAGCCGTGGACTTTAATTACGGTGCCTCCAACGGTAGCTAATGTCGGGTATGTGTTATTGGCAATCTCCTTTAGACAATCAACAGGCCGACAGGAAACAAGTGTGTCGCTGTACCAAACTTCGATGTCTCCCTTCCCAGCTGAGGGTATAGCATATAACAGAGTAATAACTCTTGCTAGATCATCTGGTGAAATCTCTTGCAGTGTATGCAGGGAAGGAGGCGGATCATAGTGGACCATGATCGGTGATCGCCCATACACCTTTGTCACCATTAAACCTCATCTGCTCTCCAGCTCCTATGAATTAGGCTCAGGCTCCGCTACCACCAGGCCTGATAACCCCTGGCGTATCCACGTGGAGCCGTCGCCATATCAGCAAATGGGTAAGCATCTTCTGGATAGTTATCCTGCTCTTCTGCAGTGTTCTCTAGGTCTGTAAACCAGCAAATATTATCGGGATTAGGTCTTTTAAATGCCTGGTGAATGGCCTCAGTGATGCGTTCAAGTTGTTGCTGCAGCAGGGAACTGAGGACATAAATGAGGAGATCCTCCTGGATTGCCATCTGATCTGCGATATTGTACACTTTAGCTGTGCTGTAGTTTTTGCTTCTTCTTAGTTTGCCACATAGGCCATTGGCCACACAATAGGTGCAGCAGTGGTGAGGACAAATGAGGCTTTAAATATAGGGGAAGAAAAGGTCTAGTACTGAGGGCTAGGGAGCCGCGCCACAAACCCAAACCCTAATTCTTGGGTCAGAGTGCCTTCAGTCGAATTTCTCCACCTTATGAAATAGCTTGTCACCAATATTTCAGTTGAAATTGAGTAAGAAGTGGTGGATGAGCCAGGAGCTGAAGTTCAGTGCGACCATTAAGATGGCCGCCGCCCGGATGTCCCCCTCGTCCCTTGTGTTTTAATTCCAGGGATAAAATCTCTAAGCTATATCACCACAATTTTTACCTGCATATAAATGCCTGTTGTCATTGGCTCACCCAGTGTGTTCACCCAGCTCCCAGTAGTGCATTCAACAAAAGATATCAAGAGAATAAAGCATCTTTGATATTAGAAATACATTTGAAAGTTGTTTAAAATCATATGCTTTATCTGAATTATGAAAGGAAAAGTGTGGGTTTTTATGTCCCTTTAATATTGTTGTAGTATTTGTAAGCAATTGTTATAAAAATTTACAGAATTTAACTACACAACAGAGACAATTTTTCCTCCAAAATACAAAATACAAACAAAAGTGTTGCATATAGGCACAAATGTACAGAAGAGCACTTTTTATTATATAGCAAAATCTAACT
This sequence comes from Bombina bombina, assembly GCF_027579735.1. Classification (NCBI taxonomy): domain Eukaryota; kingdom Metazoa; phylum Chordata; class Amphibia; order Anura; family Bombinatoridae; genus Bombina; species Bombina bombina. Next base: position 723,349,214 of record NC_069502.1, on the reverse strand, counting down.
GAAACCTGGTATTTTATCCTTAAGTACTTGGTGTCATTTTATATTATTATTATTATTATTATTATTATTATTATTATTATTATTATTATTATTATTGACTATAGTCACAATCTGCTGTAAAACAATAAGAGCACATTACTGTTTGCAAATCAATTGTTTTATTTTATATTTTTGCTGAACTTGATGAATTTACTAAATGTTTATGCTACTTGCTTTTTATTTTCAGATGAACCTTCTTTCTCTACAACAGGTATGCAGATGATCTATTACATTATTTGTGCAAATGCATTTTGCTTGTCAGGTTTTAAACACTCATTCCTAATTAATTTCAGGATTAGATTCCAGATGTGGGGGTCTGTTGCTTCAGTTTTCAGGAGAAATATCCAGTCCTTCCTTTCCAAACAATTACACAGCTAATCTACACTGTGTATGGGATATTCGTACTGCTGTAGGATATTATATTATACTTGACTTTGTGCACTTTGAGTAAGTATGTTTCCTATTGGAGGAGAGCATTTTAGTAGTCTTCAACTGTCAATGTTTTTGTCTATGTAAGTTAGGCTTTCAGTTTTGTCAGTGTGTCCATGTGAAATGTCTAATATTTAGGATCTGATGATCAAAAACTAGCCAATATGGATAGAAATCTTGCAAAATATTTGCTCTACTCCCTACTGTTCTTGAACTGCTTTTCCTGTTTTCTTAATACCTATTAGTCTTTAGCTGCCTATAGCTAACCGCTGGCCATAATCTGTCATTATCTGCTCTTACCTTACCATTGGCCATAGACTGCTATACTCGCCTGCATGTGATCACTGTCCATACCTACCTACCCTGTTAGAAAAAAAGAGTATGGTTGGGGTACATTTAAGAACACTTAGGGTACCACTGCTGTGGTTGTACCCTCAATGGATCATAATTACACCTTAAGGAACTAATATGTACCATTTAGCACTTAACATTTTAATGTTTATATTTAGAGCATCAAGATGATAATTCTTAAAGGTGAAGCAAATGTATTAACTAAAATTGCAGGGGAAATTTTTCGTTTTAAACTCTATAAAATAAACAAGAGCTGACCAGTTTTTATAAAAAGAAAATAAAATTGTAACCGTTCCCCTGTCACCTACATGGACAATTGTGTAACCTACCATAGCGCCATCTATTGGTTGAAAGTTCCTTGACATGTGTAACACAGCTCCATCTATTGGTATAAGGTTCATCACCAAAATGTGTACTGGGGAAATTGACTCATTTGCATATATTTTGCATAGAGTGACAATTCAATATATGGTTGTGAGTTTTATCGTTTATCCCTCCCCTGAATCTCCCTTCATATCGTTAGAGTTATATTTTATTATTATGTTGTTTTCTATATGTTTTCTATATATTTATGTTTTATGTGGCATGTTACCCTAAGTTAAATGGGGTGTTGTTAGAGTCTAGTACAGAGTGAAATAAATTATGTTGAGCAGTTCCTTATGGAACTGGTTGTTTAGTCTGGTACTTTTAGGAATTTCTCTAGCAGTCTTTGGGCCTGCTGTTTGTTTACACTAATCAAACATAAAACTGCAGTGTGACTATTGTAATACTGAATGAATACGTACTCATTAATTTAATGCATAATTGAATGCACATTTTTTTCTGATAGTGTAGATCAGCCACCATCTGATTTTGAATGACACTGCAAAAAATAATGAGAAAAAGCATCAAAGACATTTTGCACACTTTTTATCCATCCATGTTCCAAGGATTAATTAAAAAAAAAAAAAATATATATATATATATATATATATATACTGGCACTTTATGTTGAAGGTGCTTGACAGCTTTGATGATAAGAAAAATGCATGCATGAATACACCAATACAATACACAAGAACTGAGACATTCAGGGTTAGATTGCGAGTGGAGCATTAACAATTACGGGCAAGCAATTAGGGGTTTATTGAGTGTGTTTGTACACGCCTGTTTTTTGTTTAAATTACAAGTTGAAAGTAAACACGATCACTTGAGTACAATTGAAGTTAACGTATATCAGGTTAGCGCATCCTAATAGCACTGTTTAAGTGCTTCACAAAACAAAAATGTGCCCTGTGCTGTTAAGCAGATGAAAACATGTAAAAGCATATTTATGCAATATTCATATTTAATAAAATGTTATAGTGTGTTTTTACTGTAAATATTTTAAATTCCAATGTTCTGCATATAGCAAAATATGTTCTACTAGTTCTAAAGCCCGTGTAAATGGGAAAAAATCCCCATCCACTTGGATCCCATCTCCCTCTCTCCTTCCCTGCCGCTCTCAACTTTTTTTCTGTAGTGCAGTTGTCCCACCCGCTCACGCCCCCGCTCTCTTCCACCCCCCCTTGTGTCACCACGCTCGTGCCCCCCCACTCACAATCCCCACTCCTGCTCCCCCTCTCTCTGTGCTGTCTGATCCTCACTGACTGATCCTTCCCCCCGCTCTGGACCCCCATCTCAGTGCTGTCTGATCCTCAATGACTGATCCTTCCTTACGGACAGGTATGTTTGTCTCGTGCTGCAGTCTCTACTGTGCATGACTGCATCGGACAAACATATCTGGCCTTTTATAATACAGGATGTATTTCTTAATAGATATTCATATATATATTTATATACAACAATGTATAAAAGGATCAGCACTCCCCAAATGTTACAACCACTCTGTGCACGGCCAATTGATATGCAAAGAAGTACACACTTCAGAGGGACCGAACCCGGTGTTGATCCATTGAATCCCACGACAAAGAAAGCCAGTAGTGATGTAGCGAACCTAAAAATTTGGGTTCGCGAACGGCGGACGCAAACTTCCGCAAAACTGGCAAACCGCCATAGACTTCAATAGGCAGGCGAATTTTAAAACCCACAGGGACTCTTTCTGGCCACAATAGTGATGGAAAAGTTGTTTCAAGGGCACTAACCAACCTACTGACTAACCTGGACTGTGGCATGCCGGAGGGGGATCCATGGCAAAACTCCCATGGAAAATTACATAGTTGATGCAGAGTCTGGTTTTAATCCATAAAGGGCATAAATCACCTAACATTCCTAAATTGTTTGGAATAACGTGCTTTAAAACATCAGGTATGATGTTGTATCGATCAGGTAGTGTAAGGGTTACGTGTAAGGGTTACGTCCGCTTCACAGTGCGCAGTGTAGGTGATATACCTGCCCTGACCATGCTTTGCAGACCAGGTATCAGTGGTCAGATGGACCCTTGCCCCAACACTGTGTGCCAGACATGCCATTATAGCAGACTTATATGGCTTTGGCATTGCTTTTTGGTAATTAGAAGGCTGTTAAATGCCACTGCACACCACACGTGTTTTATGCCCAGCAGTGAAGGGGTTAATTAGGGAGCATGTAGGGAGCTTGTAGAGTTAATTTTAGCTTAAGTGTAGTGTAGTAGACAACCAAATGTATTGATGTAGGCCCATTTTGGTATATTTCATGCCACCATTTCACCGCCAAATGCGATCAAAAAAAAAAAAAAAAGTTCACTTTTTCCCAAACTTTAGGTTTCTCACAGAAATTATTTACAAACAACTTATTCAATTATGGCATAAATGGTTGTAAATGCTTCTCTGGGATCCCCTTTGTTCAGAAATAGCAGACTTATATGGCTTTGGCGTTGCTTTTTGGTAAATAGAAGGCAGCTAAATGCCACTGCGCACCACAAGTGTTTTATGCCCAGCAGTGAAGGGGTTAATTAGGGAGCATGTAGGCAGCTTGTAGAGTTAATTTTAGCTTAAGTGTAGTGTAGTAGACAACCCAAAGTATTGATCTAGGCCCATTTTGGTATATTTCATGCCACCATTTCACCGCCAAATGCGATCAAATTAAAAAAACACTTAGGCCTAGATTTAGAGTTCGGCGGTAGCCGTCAAAACCAGCGTTAGAGGCTCCTAACGCTGGTTTTGGCCGCCCGCTGGTATTTGGAGTCAGTGATTAAAGGGTCTAACGCTCACTTTTCAGCCGCGACTTTTCCATACCGCAGATCCCCCTACGCCATTTGCGTAGCCTATCTTTTCAATGGGATCTTCCTAACGCCGGTATTTAGAGTCGTTTCTGCAGTGAGCGTTAGAGCTCTAACGACAAGATTCCAGCCGCCTGAAAATAGCAGGAGTTAAGAGCTTTCTGGCTAACGCCGGTTTATAAAGCTCTTAACTACTGTACCCTAAAGTACACTAACACCCATAAACTACCTATGTACCCCTAAACCGAGCTCCCCCCACATCGCCGCCACTCGATTAAAATTTTTAACCCCTAATCTGCCGACCGCCACCTACGTTATACTTATGTACCCCTAATCTGCTGCCCCTAACACCGCCGACCCCTGTATTATATCTATTAACCCCTAACTTGCCCCCCACAACGTCGCCGCAAGCTACTTAAAATAATTAACCCCTAATCTTCCGACCGCAAATCGCCGCCACCTACGTTATCCCTATGTACCCCTAATCTGCTACCCCTAACATCGCCGACCCCTATGTTATATTTATTAACCCCTAATCTGCCCCCCTCAACGTCGCCGACACCTACCTACACTTATTAACCCCTAATCTGCCGAGCGGACCTGAGCGCTACTATAATAAAGTTATTAACCCCTAATCCGCCTCACTAACCCTATCATAAATAGTATTAACCCCTAATCTGCCCTCCCTAACATCGCCGACACCTACCTTCAATTATTAACCCCTAATCTGCCGACCGGAGCTCACCGCTATTCTAATAAATGTATTAACCCCTAAAGCTAAGTCTAACCCTAACACTAACACCCCCCCTAAGTTAAATATAATTTTTATCTAACGAAATAAATTAACTCTTATTAAATAAATAATTCCTATTTAAAGCTAAATACTTACCTGTAAAATACATCCTAATATAGCTACAATATAAATTATAATTATATTATAGCTATTTTAGGATTAATATTTATTTTACAGGCAACTTTGTAATTATTTTAACCAGGTACAATAGCTATTAAATAGTTAAGAACTATTTAATAGTTACCTAGTTAAAATAATAACAAATTTACCTGTAAAATAAATCCTAACCTAAGATATAATTAAACCTAACACTACCCTATCAATAAAATAATTAAATAAACTACCTACAATTACCTACAATTAACCTAACACTACACTATCAATAAATTAATTAAACACAATTGCTACAAATAAATACAATTAAATAAACTATCTAAAGTACAAAAAATAAAAAAGAACTAAGTTACAGAAAATAATAAAATATTTACAAACATAAGAAAAATATTACAACAATTTTAAACTAATTACACCTACTCTAAGCCCCCTAATAAAATAACAAAGCCCCCCAAAATAAAAAATTCCCTACCCTATTCTAAAATACAAATATTACAAGCTCTTTTACCTTACCAGCCCTGAACAGGGCCCTTTGCGGGGCATGCCCCAAGAATTTCAGCTCTTTTGCCTGTAAAAAAAAACATACAATACCCCCCCCCCAACATTACAACCCACCACCCACATACCCCTAATCTAACCCAAACCCCCCTTAAATAAACCTAACACTAATCCCCTGAAGATCTTCCTACCTTGTCTTCACCATACCAGGTTCACCGATCCGTCCTGGCTCCAAGATCTTCATCCAACCCAAGCGGGGGTTGGCGATCCATAATCCGGTGCTCCAAAGTCTTCCTCCTATCCGGCAAGAAGAGGACATCCGGACCGGCAAACATCTTCTCCAAGCGGCATCTTCTATCTTCTTCCATCCGATGACGACCGGCTCCATCTTGAAGACCTCCAGCGCGGATCCATCCTCTTCTTCCGACGACTAGACGACGAATGACGGTTCCTTTAAGGGACGTCATCCAAGATGGCGTCCCTCGAATTCCGATTGGCTGATAGGATTCTATCAGCCAATCGGAATTAAGGTAGGAATTTTCTGATTGGCTGATGGAATCAGCCAATCAGAATATAGTTCAATCCGATTGGCTGATCCAATCAGCCAATCAGATTGAGCTCGCATTCTATTGGCTGTTCCGATCAGCCAATAGAATGCGAGCTCAATCTGATTGGCTGATTGGATCAGCCAATCGGATTGAACTATATTCTGATTGGCTGATTCCATCAGCCAATCAGAAAATTCCTACCTTAATTCCGATTGGCTGATAGAATCCTATCAGCCAATCGGAATTCGAGGGACGCCATCTTGGATGACGTCCCTTAAAGGAACCGTCATTCGTCGTCTAGTCGTCGGAAGAAGAGGATGGATCCGCGCTGGAGGTCTTCAAGATGGAGCCGGTCGTCATCGGATGGAAGAAGATAGAAGATGCCGCTTGGAGAAGATGTTTGCCGGTCCGGATGTCCTCTTCTTGCCGGATAGGAGGAAGACTTTGGAGCACCGGATTATGGATCGCCAACCCCCGCTTGGGTTGGATGAAGATCTTGGAGCCAGGACGGATCGGTGAACCTGGTATGGTGAAGACAAGGTAGGAAGATCTTCAGGGGATTAGTGTTAGGTTTATTTAAGGGGGGTTTGGGTTAGATTAGGGGTATGTGGGTGGTGGGTTGTAATGTTGGGGGGGGGGTATTGTATGTTTTTTTTTACAGGCAAAAGAGCTGAAATTCTTGGGGCATGCCCCGCAAAGGGCCCTGTTCAGGGCTGGTAAGGTAAAAGAGCTTGTAATATTTGTATTTTAGAATAGGGTAGGGAATTTTTTATTTTGGGGGGCTTTGTTATTTTATTAGGGGGCTTAGAGTAGGTGTAATTAGTTTAAAATTGTTGTAATATTTTTCTTATGTTTGTAAATATTTTATTATTTTCTGTAACTTAGTTCTTTTTTATTTTTTGTACTTTAGATAGTTTATTTAATTGTATTTATTTGTAGCAATTGTGTTTAATTAATTTATTGATAGTGTAGTGTTAGGTTAATTGTAGGTAATTGTAGGTAGTTTATTTAATTATTTTATTGATAGGGTAGTGTTAGGTTTAATTATATCTTAGGTTAGGATTTATTTTACAGGTAAATTTGTTATTATTTTAACTAGGTAACTATTAAATAGTTCTTAACTATTTAATAGCTATTGTACCTGGTTAAAATAATTACAAAGTTGCCTGTAAAATAAATATTAATCCTAAAATAGCTATAATATAATTATAATTTATATTGTAGCTATATTAGGATTTATTTTACAGGTAAGTATTTAGCTTTAAATAGGAATCATTTATTTAATAAGAGTTAATTTATTTCGTTAGATAAAAATTATATTTAACTTAGGGGGGTGTTAGTGTTAGGGTTAGACTTAGCTTTAGGGGTTAATACATTTATTAGAATAGCGGTGAGCTCCGGTCGGCAGATTAGGGGTTAATAATTGAAGGTAGGTGTCGGCGATGTTAGGGAGGGCAGATTAGGGGTTAATACTATTTATGATAGGGTTAGTGAGGCGGATTAGGGGTTAATAACTTTATTATAGTAGCGCTCAGGTCCGCTCGGCAGATTAGGGGTTAATAAGTGTAGGCAGGTGTCGGCGACGTTGTGGGGGGCAGATTAGGGGTTAATAAATATAACATAGGGGTCGGCGATGTTAGGGCAGCAGATTAGGGGTACATAGGGATAACGTAGGTGGCGGCGGTTTACGGAGCGGCAGATTAGGGGTTAAAAGTGTAATGCAGGGGACAGCGATAGCGGGGGCGGCAGATTAGGGGTTAATAAGTGTAAGGTTAGGGGTGTTTAGACTCGGGGTACATGTTAGAGTGTTAGGTGCAGACGTAGGAAGTGTTTCCCCATAGGAAACAATGGGGCTGCGTTAAGAGCTGAACGCTGCTTTTTTGCAGGTGTTAGGTTTTTTTTCAGCTCAAACTGCCCCATTGTTTCCTATGGGAGAATCGTGCACGAGCACGTTTTTGATGCCGGCCGCGTCCGTAAGCAACTCTGGTATCGAGAGTTGCATTTGCGGTAAAAATGCTCTACGCTCCTTTTTTGGAGCCTAACGCAGCATTTGTTTGAACTCTCGATACCAGAGTTAAATTTATGGTGCGGCCAGAAAAAAACCCGCGGAGCGTTAACAGCCCTTTTACCGCCGAACTCCAAATCTAGGCCTTAATTTTTTTCGCAAATTTTAGGTTTCTCACTGAAATTATTTACAAACAGCTTGTGCAATTATGGCACAAATGGTTGTAAATGCTTCTCTGGCATCCCCTTTGTTCAGAAATAGCAGACATATATGACTTTGGCGTTGCTTTCTGGTAATTAGAAGGCCGCTAAATGCTGCTGCACATCACACATGTATTATGGCTAGCAGTGAAGGGGTTAATTAGGTAGTTTGTAGGGAGCTTGCAGGGTTAATTTTAGCTTTAGTGTAGAGATCAGCCTCCCACCTGACACATCAGACCCCCCGATCCCTCCCAAACAGCTCCCTTCCCTCCCCCACCCCACAATTGTCTCCGCCATCTTAAGTACTGGTAGAAAGTCTGCCAGTACTAAAATAAAACGTTTAAAAAAAATAATATTTTTTTATAGCATATTTACATATGCTGTGGTCAACGGGAACCTGTGGATGACAGATGGAAGAGGCGCCTCATGGGACAAGTATCGTTTTAGGCAGCAAAGGGACACACATAAGCAGCGGACCCCCCACACAGAGTGTTACTCACAAGAGCGGCGGTACAAACGTGTACCCAGACAGGCAGGACGGAACCAAAAGTCGCCCGTCAGACAGGCGTAAGCTCGGTACGCTAGGCAAACGTCACTCAGCAAGCAGCGTCAGAGTAAACCCAGCAGGGGAACCAATAGAGTCGAAGGGAACTCGACACAGCGGACCTCCAAAGGGGATCAGGAACGTAACCAAATTACTCCAGCGGCTCTAGCTGCAGCTGGACGGATTTTGACAATCAACTTTTACGAATGTTAGAAAAAGCGGGGATGCAATGCATCCCCGCTTTTTCTAACATTCGTAAAAGTTGATTGTCAAAATCCGTCCAGCTGCAGCTAGAGCCGCTGGAGTAATTTGGTTACGTTCCTGATCCCCTTTGGAGGTCCGCTGTGTCGAGTTCCCTTCGACTCTATTGGTTCCCCTGCTGGGTTTACTCTGACGCTGCTTGCTGAGTGACGTTTGCCTAGCGTACCGAGCTTACGCCTGTCTGACGGGCGACTTTTGGTTCCGTCCTGCCTGTCTGGGTACACGTTTGTACCGCCGCTCTTGTGAGTAACACTCTGTGTGGGGGGTCCGCTGCTTATGTGTGTCCCTTTGCTGCCTAAAACGATACTTGTCCCATGAGGCGCCTCTTCCATCTGTCATCCACAGGTTCCCGTTGTCCACTCACCATTTCTGAGAGAGTTGCCTGGATTGCTGTTTGCCGAATTCGCCATCTGCCACATGCTGTGATCATTTGCGCACTTCCATAGAGACTCTGTGTGCTATCTCGGTTCTCTTTAATCTAACATATGCTGTGGTGTAGCATCCCCCCTTAGCCCCCAACCTCCCTGATCCCCCCCAAAACAGCTCTCTAACCCTCCCCATCTGCCTTATTGGCGGCCATCTTGGGTACTGGCAGCTGTCTGCTATTATTTCACAGTCAAAAAAGTGTTGTTTTTTTTTAAATGTACACTACTGTTACACCAGATATGAGTGGTGGCACTGGGCAAGTGGGCACAGTATACACTGTGAGCCTAACACACACGCTGACAGGCAGGCAACTACAATTAGATTACACAGGGAAAAAAAAAAAAGCAGATTGATGTTCTAGCCCTAAAAAGGGCTTTTTGGGGTGCTGTCCTTACAGCAGAGATCAGATGAGTCCTTCATTACTGTAGTGGACACTGAATACACTAGCCTAGCTATCGATTTCCCTATTAAATCAGCAGCAGCTACACTGTCCCTCCTCTCACTAAGAATGCAGCTTCCAAATGAATCTAAAATGGATGCTGTCCAGGAGGTGGGAGGGTCTGGGAGGGAGGGTCTGCTGCTGATTGGCTGTAATGTGTATTCTGACTGTGAGGTACAGGGTCAAAGTTTACTCAATGATGACGAAGAGGGGGCGGATCGAACATTCCATATGTTCGTCCGCCGAGGCGAACGCGAACATGCTATGTTCGCCGGGAACTATTCGCCGGTGAACTATTCGCGACATCACTAAAAGCCAGCACCAGAGATTAGTATATCACCAATTTTAATGCCAGAAAAGCATTCTTTTCTGGCATTAAAATTGGTGATATACTAATCTCTGGTGCTGGCTTTCTTTGTCATGGGATTCAACGGATCAACACCGGGTCCTGTACCTCTGCAGTGTGTACTTCTTTATATATATATATATATATATATATATATCTTTACCTGTAGATAATTATATATATATATATATATATATATATATATGTCTAAATATATACTTGTTAAAAAAAAAACAACATATATAGGTATAGAAATATGTATTTATGAATAAATAGAACATATTCTTCTATGTGAAGAACATTGGCATGTGAGATATTTATATTTTCATTTCGGTTTAGTGCACTTAAAAATATGGGATCAAGTTTCGTGTGAATAGATTATCGTGCGTGTGATATTGTAAGTTTCAGCTTTTTACGTGGGTCAGATTTGTACACAAGCAAAACAAACGAGTGCAAAAAGCTTACTTCTAGCGTTTAATAGGGCCCAACTTAATCTGGCCCTCAGTGTTTGCACATAGAACAAATAATAGCCTTTACAGCACACAAATGAGTTGATAACAGTCTTTTAGAAAAATTCAAATGATTTATCAACAAAAATGCACATAGACTTTAATGGTGGTTTTCTAAATGATTCTTGTGACCAACCCCAAAGTCAGTCCCTCTGTTAATAAAATATAACATTTACTGAACTATTATAATAATATTATTTTCAAGATCATAAGCATACACCGAGTGCAGCATCACATCTATCAAAGCATAAATCTATATCTATAGACTTACTAAACAATAGGTTACTACCCTTTTAACACCCTTTTTATTTGCTACACTAGTGATTTGACTATACATCCTGTTATTCATGTGTTATTATGTTGTATGGATATTGGGCGCGATCCGATATACAGCGTAGTTTGCGTGGCAAGCGAGGGAACCCGCGTCGCCCGCAGTTTCAGCTCGCATCTCAAGCTATCCAATATACGGCGCCGTCAGATGCTAACGTGCCGTAAGTCGGATAAACCAGCGATGTCCAGAAATCTGCGCAAGTACAAATTTCTGGCGTCGCCAGTGACTTACGCCACGTTAGAAACTGCCGGCGCCTACAAAACCTGACTAAAGTATGAAATCACCCGCACTGTCTAACACGCCTCCCTAACATAGCCCGACACGTATAACACGCCTCCTAAACATAGCCCGACACGTCTAACCCTCTATCCGCTACCCCCCCTCACTATCCTAACAATAAAATATGTATTAACCCCTAAACCGCTGCTCCCGGACCCCGCCACCAGCTATATTAAATCTATAACCCCCTAAAGTGAGCCCCTACCCCGCCGACATCTACCTTACCTACCCCCTAAAGTGAGCCTCTACCCTGCCACCATCTATTTTAAAATTATTAACCCCTAATTTAATCCCCATACCCCACCGCCATCTATATTAAATTATTTAACCCCTAAAATACTAAACTATCCCTACCACTAAACCTAAGTCTAACCCTACAAATAGCCCTGAAAAGCTCTTTTGCCAGCCCTTAAAAGGGCTTTTTGCGGGGCATGCCCCAAAGAATTCAGCTCTTTTACCAGCCCTTAAAAGGGCTTTTGGCGGGGCTTTGTCACAAAGTAAACTGCTCTTTTGCCTACAATCTACATCCCCCTACACCGTGGCCACCTATAATAAATGTATTAACCCCTAATCTAATCCCCCTACACCGCCGCCAGCTATATTAACTATATTAACCCTAATTATATTAGGGTTAATATAGTTAATATAGTTATTATATTATATATATTAACTATATTAACCCTAATTATATTAGGGTTAATATAGTTAATATCGTTATTATATTATATATATATTAAGTATAATAACCTTATCTAACTCGAACATCCCTAACTAAACTCTTATTAAGATAAATCTAATATTAATATTATTAATTAAAATATTCCTATTTAAATCTAAATACTTACCTATAAAATAAACCCTAAGATAGCTACAATATAATTAATAATTACATTGTAGCTATGTTAGGGTTTATATTTATTTTACAGGTAAATTGTTAATTATTTTAACTAGGTATAATAGCTATTAAATAGTTATTAACTATTTAATAGCTACCTAGTTAAAATAATTACCCAATTGCCTGTAAAATAAATCCTGACCTAAGTTACAAATACACCTACACTATCAATAAATTAAATAAACTACAAATATCTATCTAAAAATACAATTAAATAAACTAAACTAAATTACAAAAAAAAAAACACTACATTACAAAAAATAAAAAAAAAGATTACAAGATTTTTAAGCTAATTACACCTATTCTAAGCCCCCTAATAAAATAATAAAGCCCCCCAAAATAAAAAAAATTCCCTACCCTATTCTAAATTAAAAAAAGTTCAAAGCTCTTTTACCTTACCAGCCCTTAAAAGGGCTTTTTGCGGGGTATGCCCCAAAGAAAACTGCTCTTTTGCCTGAAAAAAAAACACAATACCACCCCCCAACATTACAACCCACCACCCACATACCCCTAATCTAACCCAAACCCCCCTTAAATAAACCTAACACTACTTCCCTGAAGATCTCCCTACCTTATCTTCACCACGCCGGGCCGAACTCCTCATCCGATTGAGCTCGCATTCTATTGGCTGTTCCTATCAGCCAATAGAATGCGAGCTCAATCTGATTGGCTGATTGGTTCAGCCAATCGGATTGAACTTGAATCTGATTGGCTGATTCAATCAGCCAATCAGATTTTTCTACCTTAATTCCGATTGGCTGATAGAATCCTATCAGCCAATCGGAATTCGGTGGACGCCATCTTGGATGACGTCATTTAAAGGTGCCTCATTCGTCGTTCAGTCGTCGGCCGGGATTGATGCTCCGCGTCGGTGGAGCGAAGAAAGAAGATTGAAGATGCCGCTTGATGGAAGATGCTGCCGGATGGAAGAAGACTTTGGATAAAAACATCGCCGGGATGAAGACGTCTTCTTTGCCGCTTGGATAGACATCACCCGGATTGGATGAGGAGTTCGGCCCGGCGTGGTGAAGATAAGGTAGGGAGAACTTCAGGGGGGTAGTGTTAGGTTTATTTAAGGGGGGTTTGAGTTAGATTAGGGGTATGTGGGTGGTGGGTTGTAATGTTGAGGGGTGGTATTGTGTTTTTTTTTCTGGCAAAAGAGCAGTTTTCTTTGGGGCATGCCCCGCAAAAAGCGCTTTTAAGGGCTGGTAAGGTAAAAGAGCTTTGAACTTTTTTTAATTTAGAATAGGGTAGGGAAATTTTTTTATTTTGGGGGGATTTATTATTTTATTAGGGGGCTTAGAATAGGTGTAATTAGCTTAAAAATCTTGTAATCTTTTTTTAATTTTTTTTAATTTAGTGTTTGTTTGTTTTTGTAATTTAGTTTAGTTTATTTAATTGTATTTTTAGATAGATATGTGTAGTTTATTTAATTTATTGATAGTGTAGGTGTATTTGTAACTTAGGTTAGGATTTATTTTACAGGTAATTGGGTAATTATTTTAACTAGGTAGCTATTAAATAGTTAATAACTATTTTATAGCTATTATACCTAGTTAAAATAATTAACAATTTACCTGTAAAATATATATAAACCCTAACATAGCTACAATGTAATTATTAATTATATTGTAGCTATCTTAGGGTTTATTTTATAGGTAAGTGTTTAGATTTAAATAGGAATATTTTAGTTTATAATATGAATTAGATTTATTTAAGAATTTAGTTAGGGGTGTTAGGGTTAGATAGAGTTAATATAGTTAATATAAATACTATAGTAACTATATTAACTATATTAACCCTAATATAATTAGGGTTAATATAGTTAATATATATAATGTAATAACTATATTAACTATAATATACTTAGGGTTAATATAGATAATATAGCTGGCGGCGGGGTAGGTAGATTAAATTAGGGGTTAATAATTTTAATATAGATGGCAGCAGTGTAAGGGGCTTACATTAGGGGTTAATACTATTAATATAGGTTGCGGTGGTGTAGGGAGGGCAGGTTATAGGGCAAAAGAGCTGTTTACTTTGGGGCAAAGCCCCGCAAAAGGCCCTTTTAAGGGCTGGTAATAGAGATAATTATTTTAGGGGGATTAGATTAGGGGTTAATAATATTAATATAGCTGGCGGCGGTATAGGGGGATTAGATTATGGGGTTAATAATTTTTATATAGGTGGCGGCGGTGTAAGGGGTCAGATTAGGGGATAGATAAGGTAGATGGCTGCGGTGTAAGGGGTTCACATTAGGGGATAGATCAGGTAGAACGCGGCGGTTTTAGGGGTTCACATTAGGGGATAGATCAGTTAGATGGTGGCGGTTTTAGGGGCTCACAGTAGGGGGTTAGTTTATGTAGATGGCGGCGGTTTAGGGGTTAAATACTTTATTAGAGATTGAGGCAGGGGATCGCGGTTGACAGGGAGATAGACATTGCGCATGCGTTTGGTGTTAGCTTTTATTTAGCAGATCGCGGTTGACAGATAGATAGACATTGCGCATGCGTTAGGTGTTAGGTTTATTTAGCAGGTAGTTTAGGGAGTTACGGGGCTCCAATAGTCAGCGTAAGGCTTATTACAGCTGCTTTTTGTGGCGAAGATTTCTCCATTTTCGCCACGTAAGTCCTTACGCTGTATATTGGATACCAAACTGCGCTGGTTTGGTATACCTGCCTATGGCCCAAAAAACTACGGACGACGGCAGAAATATACGCACATAACTTCTAGGTTACGCCATATATGTGATACCATACCAGCGCAAATATTGGCGTCGCCAGCTTTTGCGGGCGACTATTTTTATCGGATCGAGCCCATTGTTTTTATCCAGTCACAAGTGTATTAAGCTTTTTTAAAAAGTGGTGGGAACATATTGTTTAATAAATATATAAATATAGCTGAAACACAGTTTATGCTCATGTTCTTAGATGCAATATACTTTTACTTATTCAACAAAGGTTATATTTAATTCCACCCTCTTTTCTGAGTTTTTGAATTTTTCTGACTTCTGCTTCAATTCACTGACTACTTCCTTATGCACTCCCTCTGACCATACTTTCATCTATTTCTTTTTCAAACCAACCCAAGGCCTGTTGTTTGTCCTTTCACGTACCATATGAGTTAATTGCTGCTCTTTGACATATCTAATCCATTGATATTACTGTCTAATTTTTGTATGTAACCACTTCCATAAAACTCTTAAAGCCTTTTGGCGCGGCTGCGTTCCTCTCAATAAACCTTCAGCAAACACAATATAGATAACATTTTCTACAATAAGAAATTACTTTCTTTCAAACATTTGACTATCCTTACTTTTGATTTAACTATTACTTCTTTCACTTGCGATATTTAAAGGGACAGTCTACTCCAGAATTTTTATTATTTAAAAAGTTCATAATCCCTTTATTACTCATTCCCCAGTTTTGCACTTTTGTCAGATTTGAATTATAGCCAATCAGTGCTGATAAATAACTCCACGGGAGTGAACACAATGTAATCTATATGGCACAAGTGAACGAGTGCTGTCTAGCTGTGTCAAAATGCACTGAGAAAAGTGGCGACCTTCAAGGGCTAAGAAATTGACAAATGAGCCTACCTAGGTTTAGTTTTAAACAAAGAATACCAAGAGAACAAAATTTGATCATAAAAATAAATTGGAAAGTTGTTAAAAACTGCATGCCCTATCTGAATCATGAAAGTTTAATTTTGACTAGACTGTCCCTTTAACCTCATATTATACTTACATATAGTAGTACATAGACAAGAATAAAGTAAAATCAATCTTTCTGTCAGTCTAGTGTATCTATCTATCTATCTATCTATCTATCTATCTATCATCTATCTATCTATCTATCTATCTATATGTAAAATAATGTTGATTTGGCAAAATAGAGCCCTTTGGAGCTATAGGCAACTTAGCAAAAGTGCCTTCTATACACCGGATAGTTAAACCTTTGTGCATGATAGAATCCTTTTATTAACTTTCACTAAATGTTATTTATTTTCAGTCGTATCTTTATTTTATATATACATATTTATTATATCTGTTTTTTTATTACAGTTTAGAACCTCAATCAAATTGTGGTAGGGACTGGGTGATTGTGTACGATGGTATTCCTGGATACTCTCACCAGCTAGGAAGAATATGCCACGCCGGAACCTATACATTTTACTCCTCATCTAATATCATTGGAGTTGAATTTAGCAGTAACAGTATTATTCATCACTCTGGTTTCCGTGCTGTGTTTAATTCATATTACCAAACAGGTATTTTGATCCAATAAAAAAGCTATAACATAAAAAGTCCATGATGTGAAAAGAAAAACTCTTCTCTAGCGCAATGTTTTATTTATAAATAGACTTTTTAAATATTTTGTAAATTGTATTTATGCCTGTGCCATATTAATATAAAAAATTGGAATTGGTTCGTTTTTTAAGTCATTATAATATATTTTTTTTTTAAATTTTAACCTCAATTTCAAAGATACATTGTCTAACATTAGATCGAAAAACAACAAATACATTTTATCTGCTCCACATATGCATGATTGAGAGGTATTCTCCATGCTCAATCTACATATTATATTTGGCAATCATCACTGTGTGCTTCATGTGCCAACACAACAGCCAAAGTAGTCTTTTTTTAACTACTTTAAGACAATCATACATTAATGCTAGAGATTAAGTTCCTACTTAAGGCCTATATTACAAGTGGAGCACTATTGATATCCATATTGCGACCCTGCACTAAGAATAGAGTAAATCTGATACTATAAGTCAATAGTTAGATATTAACCAGAAAATGTTAGGATGGCCAACATTTTTTAGTGCACCGAATACCTTCAGTGGATAGTGCGGGCTGTGCTAATATCACTAATATTACAAGTCGTGAATTATGTGTAGCCCATGAGCACAACACCTAATAGTGCTAAAGATTAAGGAAAGTTTATTTGTATTATTTATTTATGTATTATCTTTTGTTTTTTAATGTAGTGTAGCAGTCCCCCACCCTCACCTTCCCCGCC
Organism: Bombina bombina; assembly: GCF_027579735.1. Taxonomy (NCBI): domain Eukaryota; kingdom Metazoa; phylum Chordata; class Amphibia; order Anura; family Bombinatoridae; genus Bombina; species Bombina bombina. Next base: position 723,332,002 of record NC_069502.1, on the reverse strand, counting down.
CTGCAATCACTATTGTACGGTCCTCCCAACCTGATTCCCCATTTCTCTGTAGTGTAGCATCCTTCCCCTCCCTATACCATCCACAACATTTTCTTTAGAATATTATAGTATCCCGCCTCTCCCTCACCTTTGCACCGACTCCCTCCATCCCTCCCGAACCTCCCACCTGCACAAACGGAGATTGTTACAGACAGTAACACAGACTGTGTCACTGTCTATAACAATCAGGCAACCTGCCTTCATATAATAATGGAGTACTGATCATGCTCTGTCACCATATAAAGACAGATGCCTGCAGCCCAGGAAGAGCAAGTCTCGTTTGTTACTTTTTTTTATCCATTATTGACAAGAATAACTAGGTAGATTCAGCAGCAACAATGCACTACTGGGAGCTAGCTGAGGATTGCTGGCTGCACATATACACACACACACACACACACACACACACACACACACACATATATATATATATATATATATATATATATATATATATATATATATACTAAAAGGAAGAAGGAGACCACTATAATCCAGCACCAGACTATAACTCAAGGATTATTTACGTTTTTACGTTACCACAGGGAAATGGGAGAGGTAGAAAGATTAGTACACACTTACAATATTACTGCCTGCCTCAATCCAGGCGTGCTTGGCTATAGCAAGTTCTCATTACTGGTGCAGAGACCAAAGCTACTTAACCCCTTAGTTTAAAAACAACAGCTGACGACGTACAAGGTATATCAGCTATTGTTAAGAGGTTAAAATGACATGCTTTAGCTGAATCATTGTTACTTTGCTGTTCCTTTATGTACAATTATACTATTGTTTGTATACAAATGTGTTTAACTCCTGCAACTAAATAAAACTTTTTTGTTTTCATAGTTTCTTCTGAACAACCTACAACAGAAGTATATCCAGGTAATGTATGAAATAATATTTTCATTTGGCAATAGTTAAACTGTATTAATGGAAATTTAGCAACATTGCTTTGGGGCCGATTAATCAAGCTCTGTACGGAACTTGATGCCCTGTGTTTCCGGCAAGCCTTCAGGTCTAAAGACCGCTGCTCCGTAACCTGTCTACCTGCTCTAAGGCGGCGGACAGACATCGCCAGAAATCAACCCGATTGACTACAATCGGGTTGATTGACACCCCCTGCTGTGCAGGGGGCGGCATTGCACCAGCAGTTCACAAGAACTTCTGGTGCAATGATAAATGCAGAGAGCATATGATGTCGGCATTTATTGATGTACAGCCGACTTGATCTGCAATATCGAATCATGTCCGCTCAAACAATAATAATTCGGACCCTTTGTATGGATTTGATTTATATGAATAAACCAATTATACATTGAATGCAAATCCATGTGTGTATATATTTGTATCTATGTCATTTTTATACATTTTTTTTTTTTTTTTGCATAGGTTCTTCTGAACAAACCACCACAGATGAATATCCAGGTAATGTATGAAATAATATTTACATTTGGCAATAGTTCAACTGTATTAATGGAAATTTAGCAACATTTAGCATGGATTTGATTTATATGAATAAACCAGTTATACACTAAAAAATTATACACTGAATGCAAATCTGTGTGTTTATTTGTATCTATATGTGAAATACATAGCAGTGCATTAAAAGTATATCTTGATAATTCAACCACTTCCAAGCAATACATTAAATGAAACAACTTTAGCAACATATACATCTAACAGATTGCATCAGATTACCTGGCTGCTCCTTTATGTACAATTATTATTATTTTTTTTTAATTATAGTTTATATTCACAAAATAGCCAACTCAAGTTAAATAAATAATCTTCTAAAATAAAAAAAACACATATAATGTGTGAGTAGGAGTGTAAATAAGATTATTATTACTTTTAAAAGATATAAAAATGAAAAAAGAAGATTCTCTAATATTTAAGAGCATTTTAAAATTATACTATTGTTTGTATACAAGTGTGTGTAACCCCTGCAACTAAATAAAACTTTTTTGTTTTCATAGCTTCTTCTGAACAATCCACAGCAGTATATCCAGGTAATGTATGAAATACTATTTTCATTTGGCAATAGTTAAATTGTATTAATGGAAATTTAGCAACATTTTTTGTATGGATTTGATTTAGATGAATAAACCAATTATACACTGAATGCAAATCTGTGTGTGTGTGTGTGTATATTTGTATCTATGTCATTTTTATACATTTTTTTTTTTTTTTGCATAGTTTCTTCTGAACAAACCACCACAGATGAATATTCAGGTAATGTATGAAATAATATTTACATTTGGCAATAGTTCAACTGTATTAATGGAAATTTAGCAACATTTAGCATGGATTTGATTTATATGAATATACCAGTTATACTGTATACTGAAAAATTATACACTGAATGCAAATCTGTGTGTTTATTTGTATCTATATCATTTTTATTAAAACATTTTTTATTTTTTTTTGCATAGGTTCTTCTGAACAACCCGCCACAGATGTATATACAGGTGATGTATGAAATAATATTTTCATTTGGCAATAGTTAAAGGGACATTAAACACAAATTGTAAGCTGCATAACAATGTACCTTTATATCTGAGAAGAATTTTGCAATGAATATTGCAAATTTATTTTCTCAAATGAGTATATTACTTAAAGGGACACTGAACCCAAATTTTTTCTTTTGTGATTCATATAGAGCACGCAGTTTTAAGCAACTTTCAAATTTACTCCTATTATCAATTTTTATTCGTTCTCTTGCTTTCTTTATTTGAAAAAGAAGGCATCTAAGCTAAGGAGCCAGCCAATTTGTGGTTCAGAACCATGGACAGCACTTGTTTATTGGTGCTGTCCAATCAGCAAGGACAACCCAGGTTGTTCACCAAAAATGGGCTGGCATCTAAACATAAATTATTGCTTTTCAAATAAAGATACCAAGAGAATGAAGAAAAATTGATAATAGGAGTAAATTAGAAAGTTGTTTAAAATTGCATGCTCTATCTGAATCATGAAAGAAAATTTTTGGGTACAGTGTCCCTTTAATGTGTTTTTTTCTTTTCACTGATTTCATTGTCCTCTAGAAGAAAAGAACCCCTTCTAACTAATCACAAACTAATACACAGATAGGGCCTGAACTCCTTTTGCACATGTGCAGTTAAAGGGATAGTAAACCAAACTTTTTTCTTTCAGGATTCAAATAGAGCATGCAATTTTAAGCAACTTTCTAATTTACTCCTATTATCAATTTTTCTTCATTCTCTTGGTATCTTTATTTGAAAAAGTAGGAATGTATGCTAAGGAGCCGTCCCTTTTTGGTTCAGCACCCTGGCTAGCGCTTGCTGATTGGTGGCTACATTTAGCCACCAATAAGCAAGTGCAACCCAGGTTCTGAACCAAAAATGGGCCGGCTCTAAAGCTTTCATTCCTGATTTTCAAATAAAGATGCCAAGAGAAGGAACAAAAATTGATAATAGGAATAAATTAGAAAGTTGCTTTAAATTGCATGCTCTATCTGAATCTTGGAAGTTTAATTTTGACTTTAATGTCCCTTTAAACAGACAGCCAACTCCAGAATGTTTATTGTTTAAAAATATAGATAATCCCCTTATAACCCATTCACCAGTTTTACATAATATATACTGTTATATTAAATGGACATGAACCCCCCCCCAAAATAGTTTGTAGTCCAGATAGAGCGTTTAATATAAAACAACTCTCCAATTAGCTTCTATTTTCTAATTTACTTTGTTCTCTTGGTATTAATTGTTTAAAAGGAAACCTAAGTATGCCCAGAAGTAGCAATGCACTACTGGGAGCTAGCTGTTGATTGGTGTTTATTTAATTGATCCTGAGTTTTAATTTTAATACTTAATATATTTTTTAATTTAGTACTAAATATAATTCTATGGTACAACCACTAAACCATTACAACTAAGTTAAGTGAAATAAACACTATAAAGGGTCTCCATTATTTCCAAAGAATTTATTAGGAACCAATAAGCTACCACCCCCCTCCCCAATTTGTGTAACACTGCTAAATAAACTAATCACAGATAATTTTATCCCAGGAATACTTGGCCAAATTCTCTCTTTGTACAAAATCAGCCATCTTCACCAGGAGGGAGGGAAGAGAAAAGAGGAATAGTTTGGTTCCCAAATTTTATACACAATAACAATCATGTAGAAAAACATATCTAGTGTTTTTCAACAGAAAGTCACCATTATAGTCTAATGGGACTTTTGTAGATAAATCTTTTGAAAAGTTTTTCTACACGATTCTGATCAATCCCAGCATAAAATATTGTTTCATTCTTTATACCAGTGTTTTTCAAAGAGGATTTGGACCCAGTACTGGATGACTGCATGAGTTACACAGGGAAATCACCCTCTTTTTTTTTTTGTCTTTTTATAGGATAAAATTCTCACTACGTATTAACCCCAGGGAGATTCTTCCTATTGTGATTAAAGGGATATGAAACCCAAAAAGTGTCTTTCATGCAAATTTAAACAACTTTCTAATTTACTTCTATTATAAATGTTGTCTTCATTCCCTTGCTATCTTTTATTGAAAACTAGAGATGTATGCATTTCCCTTTAAGATGTTTACCAACATAATTTGAAATAGATGAGAACTCTAATGTATTTTAAAATATTTGTGTATTTTTAAAATGTTGCTGCATGCTGAATATTAGGAATTAATTTCAAATTTATCAATAATGTCTGCACACCTGTGTTTACCAACACATGCAAACTTAACCCTTTAAGGACACAGCTTTCAGTTTGTTCAATTGTTTTATGACGGAAAAATTCCGTCACATGTCCTTAAGAGGTTAATGACAAGATTCACAAACAACAGTAGATTTTAAATAAGTGTTGCTGTAGGATTTCTTTGTTGATATGCTTTAAAAGGGGTTAACTTGAAACTTGCATACAATCTAATGTCCTTTTTTGGGGAATGGATTTTTTGCTAATAGGTTGCTATGTACTTTTATCCAAGGTCCTTTCTAGCTTTATATTTGTATAGTGATGAAAATGTACAGTGATGAAAATGTACATTTATACACTAATAAATACAACATTCTGCTCTGATAATATACAGTATATGCCACACGGAATAATGATGATGAAGGTTCATAACCTAAAAAACAGAACATGCTGCCCTGTATAATGACGATGAGTGCCTGATGGGGATCGCTCGTCAGGCATTGTGCAGGAGAAGATAGTTCACTAATGTTTTATAGTATTTTAAAAGTTGCAGGATTGTCAGTACTTTAATGAAGGTTTGCAGAGAGCACAGGGGCTGTGCAGTGAGATTTTCATCCAGATGCTTCCACATAAAGCCTTTAATATGAAGCACAAGTTAGGCAGCAAAAAATAAAAGTTAGGCGGCAAAAAAAAAAAAGATACATAAAAAAAAAATTATATCATGCACTAAATTTGCACCATCCCCCTTCAGAGGCGCCCTAAGGTGAGCGCCTAGTCTGCCTCTATTGTAGCACCGGCCCTGCATAAAACTATATAAAATTACAAATGAATGAGACTAAAATTTTGCTTGAAGTCTAGCATGAAATAACAATAGTCTACAGGACAATTAAGGTATAAACATTTTTAAAGTAGAAAAAAAAATGACAGTTAAGCACATGACATAATAATTGATAACTAAACCCATTAATTTCCAACATTTTATGGGAAAAAAAGTACAAAATTGCAATAAAATAACATTAACTAAATAATGGAAATAATATTAATGGATTTAGTAAATTCACACAAACAAAAAAAAACTTTGAAAAAAATAAAATCTGCCACTGAAAAAATTGTCTAGCAGCAAAATTAGATTTATGGTTGCTAGTATAAGCATGACTAAATCATGATAAGTACATATATACATGTATGTAAATGGTGACTTTTTCTTTTTTTTTTTTGCTTTCCAGAAACAACATCAAATCATGCTGATTATACAACACATCCAGGTAAATCATGAATATGCTTTATAAATACTGTGATAAATGAATATAAAATATGGTCTTTTATATATAACTTTACTACTTTGATAGCATATCATTATATTTATTGGTATTTTAAAAAATTGTCATAAAATGTTTGAAGAGAGATATTTATTTCAAAGTGTCCCATTATGATATGTGCTACAACTCATTTTTTATCATTAACCTATGCAATGCCATATATCTTTAAGGCATAATGATACTTTAAAGATAATTTATTTTTATACCACAGTCATTCTTTTTCTACTTTCTATTTTTACTGAGTAATAAATTAGTTGCCATTGTCTTCTGGCTTTGTAAACTCTTCCAATTCAAACACTAAAAGCTAATTTCTTGCACCAAATTTTAGGTTTGAGGCTAACTAGGTTTTAAGGGATATACAAGAGTAAATACATGCTAGACATGAATTCAAAACAAATATTACCCTTGAAATAATAGGTAGATGTATTTTACAATATTAGTTATTTAAATATTAAATATATAAGAGTAGATTTTTGTAAAGGTTTTGTTTATATGAATTACTTTAGTTTTTAAAAAGTAGTAGATGACGTTCAAACAAGTTTCCCCTTATTTATCTCTCTTGCTGAGGCCAATTAATGACAGGTATTAGAACAGCAATACAAATAATGTACAAACAAGGCTGCATGAAAACTTTGTACAATATATTTTTGTTTGCATAAATGTTTTGTAGATGATCCATTTATATAGCCTATCTGAGAGTGGTTTTGTAACAATGTATAATTTTGCTTATTTTTTAATAACATTATGCTGATTTTCAGATTCCTAACCAAGCCCCAAAGTATCAGATATAGACTGAGGTCTACAGATTCCTGCTTGCTCCTGTTTGTTTAAGTTTTTTTTTAATATGCAGGGGAGGAGTGAGGGGGGAGTGTCTGCTCTTTCTGCTTTCTTAGCCTCTTTCAATGGGTGTTCCAGCCTAACACCATCAACAGTGCTAAACTGAGAGCTTCTAAATAAGAATTTAAAATGTTTTATACTGGATTTTTATATCAGTATCTGTGCATATTCTTCTTTATAATAGTGTCTATTACATGCAGTTATATGAAAATTGGTGTATACTGTCTCTTTAAAAATACTAGGTTCCTCCTGTTTTTTATCTGTCCCTAATTGTCCTAAGCAGGAAAGATAGAAAACAAGTTCAATTATGGCAGCATCCATTACTTTAAAGAAATTCAGTGTAATTTAGAAGTTAAATGATAAGAAAAGGGGACAAAATAAACAATTAAAGTATACTGCAAAGTTTTTTTAACTACACATAATTACTAACAACAGATATTAAATAATATTAAAACAAGCCATGTAACAAAATGCTATTAAGAACTCATATCATGTTTACACTCAATACAACATCATACCTTCAATTTGATTTAGTTATTTATACTTCTATTTAGATCTTTGTTGTGATAAAAATATATTTTCTTTCCCTTAATATCTGTTTTAGAAGTATATCCAATACGCCTTGTTGGTGGTTGGGACTATTGTGCAGGGCGTGTGGAAATATACTACAATGGTTCCTGGGGTACAGTGTGTGATGACCTCTGGCACCTCTCAGATGCTTCTGTTGTTTGCAGACAACTTAATTGCGGAACTGCTGTTTCTGCTTTACAAAATGCATATTTTGGACAAGGCTCTGGACAAATTCTCTTAGATGATTTACAGTGTAGTGGATATGAACAATACCTTTGGCAGTGTCCTCATAGAGGCTGGGGAGTTCATAATTGTCGTCATCATGAGGATGCTGGGGTCATCTGCTCATGTAAGTAATTCTGAGAAAACAGTATTTATTTACTACATTTAAATTAATATAATTAGCATACATCTTAAATTCACAATGCTTTTAAGTGGTAATTAAAACAATTACCGTTCTTATTCTTCAAAAGTACAATATATAAGGTCTTTTTATTAAATGCTTCATACAATAGCATATTTCTTTTGTTTATCAATCATACAATATGGGAGTTTATCAAAACTACAAAATTGTGCTTCAAAATATTAAAATATACTAAATCCTTCACTACAGAGATTTTTTTTTAAAAAAAACTTGCCCAAAATACTATAGAATTTTTATCATTTTTTGCTATCCCTTTACAGAAATAGAGCCTTGTTTTTTTTATTTCATGCCACTGTTTTTAAAACAATTCTTAACTTTTTTGCAAACTTTCGGATTTCTCACTGAAATTATTTACACACAACTTGGTTGTTAAAGGTTCTCTGGTGTCCCTTCTATTTAGAAATTGCAGACATGCATGGCTTTACAAATAGTTTTTGTCAATTAGAAGGCTGCTAATTGCAACTGCGCACCAAACTTCTAAAATTCCCGGCAATGTAGGGGTTAATTGGTTAACTGGTAAGGGTAAAAGTATTTTAATGCAGGGATTAAAAGCACATCTGACATTTCTTTTAAATATTAATTGTATTTATTAATATGGTGTCTGCCATCTTAGGTACTGGCAGTACCCAGTTTATAGATTTATTTGTATTTCTTATTGTTTTACTAAGTTTACAATTCTTTTCTTTAGCGTAGCAGTCCCCCACCTCCCCTCTCCCTGAAATCACTTCTGTAGGGTCCCTCCCACCCTGATTCCCCATTTTTCTGTACTGTAGTGTCCCTTCTCTCCCTATCCCATCCACACAGTCCAAAGTTAGACCAGCAACAGAAAAATGATCCTTATTAGGTAAGCTGCATGTAGGGTAATATGGCGACCATCAACTACAAACATATAATAAAATGAATGATCCACAGCACCAAATAGTCTTCAAGAAATGTCCTTTATTACAGCATTTTCTGTAGCATAGGGTCTCACCACTCCCTCAGCTCTCCACTGCTGTGCCACCCACCCTCCTCCATCCCTCCCAAACCTCCCATGGGCAAAAATGGAGATAGTTACAGACAGTGTCACTGTCCGTAATGATCAGGTAATCTGCCTTCATATGATAACAGAGTACTGATCGTGCTCTGTTACCATATAAGGGCAGATGCCTGTAGCCCAAGAAGAGTAAGTTATTGATAACCAAGACTGCTTGCTGAAGGTCCGACATAGATCTATGTTATGCGGTATGATGGACTATGATAGATCTAAGTCTAATTAGCACAAGGAGTTAAAGGGACAGTAAAGTAAACATTAAACTTTTATAATTAAACAGATCATACAATTTTAAACAACTTTTCAATTTACTTCTATTATCAAATGTGCATTTATTTTTTGGTATCTATTGTTAAGCAAGGTCCTAAAAGGGCATTTTTTATTTATGAGACTACCATGGTTTACACTTCTACAAAGGAAAACAATAGAACAAATCAAATTTAATAATAGAAGAAAATGGGAAGTTCTTTAACCCTGTAATGACGTACCCTGTACATTCAGGTGTCATTAAGGTTGTTTTTATGCTGGTGATTGTGCTATTACCGCCTGCCTCAATCCAGGGGTGTTTGGCTATAGCGAGTTCTTACCACTGGTGCTGAGACCCAAGCTACTTAATCCCTTAGTTAAAAAACAACAGCCAACGTACAAGGTACATCGGCTACATCGGCTACATCAGCTATTGTTAAGAGGTTAAAATCTATGCTTTATCTGAATCATGCAATATTATTTTTTTACTTTGCTGCTCCTTTATGTATATTTAATTAGTTTTTTATTATAGTATATATTCACAAAATAACCAACTCAAGTTAAATAAACAAACTTTTAAAATAAAAACTACATATAATGTGGGAGTAGGTGTGTGTCTATATTATTACTTTTTGAAAGATATAAAAGTGCAAAAAGAAAATTCTCTAATATTTTAGAGCATTTAAAATGCTACTATTGTATATAAGTGTGTTTAACCCCTGCAATTAAATAAAACTTTTTTTGTTTTCATAGATTCTTCTCAACGACCCTCCACAGATGTATATCCAGGTAATATTTGAAATAATATTTTAATTTGGCAATAGTGAAACCCAATTTGTTTTTCATGATTTAGATAGAGCATGTAATTTCAAGCAACTTTCCAATCTTTATTTGAAAAAGCAGGAATGTACGTTTAGGAGCCGGCCCATTTTTGGTTCAAAACATGGGTAGCACTTGCTGATTGGTGGCTAAAGGTTGGGTTTCATATCCCTTTAAACTGTATTAATGGAAATATAGCAATGATTGATTACATGGATTTGATTTATATGAATAAACCAAGTATACACTGAATGCAAATCTGTGTGTTTATATATTTGTATCTGTCATTTTTATTAATTTAACTTTTTTTTTTTTGCATAGGTTCTTCTCAACGACCCACCACAGATGTAAATCCAGGTGATGTTAGAAATAATATTTTCATTTGGCATTAATAAAAGGGACATTAAACACAAATTGTAAGCTGCATAACAATGTACCAATATATCTGAGAAGAATTTAGCAATGAATAATACAACTTTATTTTGTCAAATAAGCATAATATTTTATGTTTTTTCTTTTCACTGATTTCCTTCCCCCAGAAGAAAAGCACCCTTGCTAACTAAGTGCAAACTAATACGCAGATATGGGGGTAGATTTATTAAGCAGCCGATGCTGCTTTCTACACCCCTCGTTTCCGGCTCGCCTGAAATGGAAGTTAAGAAGCAGCGGCCATGAGACTGCTGTTCCTTAACTTCTCAGCCACCTTTTAGATGGTGGACTGAAATCAACCCGATACGATCGGGATGATTGAAGCCCCCTGCTAGCGTCCAATTGGCCGTGAGGGAGCAGTGGGCGGCATTGCACAAGCATTTCACTAGAAATGCTTGTGCATGATCCGCTGTAGCAAATCATGTCCGCTCAACCTCGCTAAATGCTGACAGCATACGCTTTCGGCATTTATCATTGCACAATGATAAATGCCGAAAGCGTATGCTGTCAGCATTTAGCGGGGTTGAGCGGACATGATTTGTTACAGCGGATCATGTCCACTCGATTTTTAATAAATCTACCCCATGGCCTGAACTCTGTTTGCACATGTGCAGTTAAAGAGACAGTCAACTACAGAATTGTTATTGTTTAAAAAGATAGATAATCCCCGTATATCCCATTCATCAGTTTTGCATAACCAACAAGGTTATATTAAAGGGATATGATAGAGCGTTTAATATAAAACAACTTTCCAATGAGCTTCTATTATCTAATTTACTTTGTTCACCTGGTATTAATGGTTTAAAAGCATACCTAGGTAGGCTCAGAAGCAGCAATGCACTACTTGGTGTTATCTGCTGATTGGTACCTGCACATTGTCATTGGCTCACCCAATGTGTTCACCTAACTCTCAGCTCCCAGTAGTGCATTGTTGCTTCTTCAACAAAGGATATCAAGAGAATACAGCAAATTTGGTAATGGAAGTAAATTTTAAAGTTGTTTAAAATTATCTGCTTTAACTGAATTATGATAGGAAAAGTGCAGGTTTCATATCCCATTAATACTGTTAAAGTATTTGTAAGCAATACATTGTATATGCAGAATACACTTCAAACAGATTATTTTTGAAGAACAGGAAAAAGACGTGAGAAAAATGATTTACAGATATGGGCCTCAGTCATTATATATGATCAAGGTTTAATTCCTAATAAGCCAAACCTTATGTATAAACGCTTCAAAATGGTATCTTTTGTTTTTGCAGGATTGAGCTACACAACAAAGACAACAGGTATTTTGCATCCATGATTTTAGAATTGAAAATTAAAAGCAAAAGTGCTACAGGATCCTGTATGTTTCATTACACACTCAAGTGAGCAACCCCGCCCCTTTTCTTGCGTGACCAATCGCGTAAGAGAATGGACTGTCAATCACAGAGAGAGAGAGTTCTCTGTGATTTCCCCTTTGCCGCCTCAGAGGTGGCGTAGAGTATAAGAGGCAGCGGTCTAATGACTGCTGCTTCTTACATTGCAGGAAGCAGGCTCATATATGCCCATCAAGGGCTCCAGCTTTCAGTGCTTAGTACATGGAGTCCCTTGTATGTTATAATATTTGTTTTAAATATTTGGTGCCATTTTATATTATTATTATTATTATTATTGCCTATAGTCACAATCTGCTATAAAACAATAAGAGCACATTACTGTTTGCAAATCAATTGTTTTATTTTATATTTTTGCTGAAACTGATGACTTTACTAAATATTTATGCTACTTGCTTTTTATTCTTTTCAGATGAACCTTCTGTCTCTACACCAGGTATGCAAATGATCTATTCATTCATATGTACAAATGCAGTTTGCATGTCAGGTTTTAAACACTCATTCCTAATTCATTTCAGGATTAAATTACACAGGAGTTGACAAAAGTGTTTCTTATAGGCAAGAGAGTACAAAAGAGCACTTTTTTTTATTATGTAACAAAATCTAACTGAAGCCTGGTATTTTATCCTTTTAAGTCTTTGGTGCCATTTTATATTATTATTATTTTTGAGTATAGTCATAATATCCTTAAAAACAATAAAAACACATTGATGTTTGCAAATCAGCCCCTCCATTACATATGCAGCGTCGCCCGCAAAAGCCGGCGGCGCCAGTTTTTGCGCCTTTTTGGTATCACATATACGACGTAACATAGAAGTTACGCTCGTATATTTCACCCGTTGCCCGCAATATTTACTCCCATAAGCTAACATATAAAACACGGGCAATTTGGTATCCAATATCCAGTGCAAGGACTTACGTGGCGAAAATGGAGAAATCTTAATCCATTTTCACCTCGCCATAAAAAGCAGCCATAGCAAGCCTTGCGCTGAGTATTGGAGCACCGTAACTCCCTAAAATGCCTGCAAAAAAAAACCTAACACCTAACGCATGCGCAATGTCTATCTACCTGTCAACCGCAATCCCCCACCGCAATCACTAATAAAGTATATTAACCCCTAAACCGCCATAGCCCACATAGCCTATTAAATCTATTAACCCCTAATCTGCCGCCGCCAACGTCGCCACCACTATAATAAAGTTATTAACCCCTAAACCTAAGTCTAACCCTAACACCCCCCTGGCTGATTGGTGGCTAAATGTTGCGTTTCATACCCCTTTAAACTGTATTAATGGAAATTAAATTATTTATACATTGAACCAATCATACACTAAATGCAAATCTGTGTGTATATATTTGTATCTATGCCATTTTTATTAATTCAACTTTTTTTCTTGCATAGGTTCTTCTCAACGACCCACCACAGATGTATATCCAGGTAATGTATGAAATAATATTTTCATTTGGCATTAATTAAAGGGACATTAAACACAAATTGTAAGCTGCATAACAATGTACCAATATATCTGAGAAGAATTTAGCAATGAATAATACAACTTTATTTTGTCAAATAAGTATAATATTTTATGTTTTTTCTTTTCACTGATTTCCTTCCCCCAGAAGAAAAGAACCCTTGCTAATTAATCAACAACTAATACACAGATTTATGATGATTGACAGCCCCTGCTAGCGGCTGATTGGATGATTGACACCCCCTGCTAGTGGCCGATTGGCCCAAAGTGAGCAGGAGGTGGCATTGCACAAGCATTTCACCTGAAATGCTTGTGCAATGATAAATGCCGACAGCATATGCTGTCTGCCTTTAGCGAGGTCGAGCGGACATCATTTGCTATAGCATCATGTCTGCTCGACCGTTAATAAATCTACCCCATGGCCTGAACTCTGTTTGCACATGTGCAGTTAAAGAGACAGTCAACTACAGAATTTTTATTGTTTTCAAAGATAGATAATCCCTGTATATCCCATTCGCCAGTTTTGCATAACCTACAAGGTTATATTAAAGGGACATGATAAAACAACTTTCCAATGAGCTTCTTTTATCTAATTTACTTTGTTTTCTTGGTATTAATGGTTTAAAATCATACCTAGGTAGGCTTAGAAGAAGCAATGCACTACTTGATGTCATCTGCTGATTAGTACCTGGACATTGTCATTGGCTCACACAATGTGTTCACCTAACTCTCCGCTCCCAGTAGTGCATTGTTGCTCCTTCAACAAAAGATATCAAGAGAATACAGCAAATTTGGTAATGGAAGTAAATTTTAAAGTTGTTTAAAATTATCTGCTTTACCTGAATTATGATAGGAAAGGTGCGGGTTTCATGTCCCATTAATACTGTAAAAGTATTTGTAAGCACTACATTGTATATGCAGAATACACTTATGTCAAACAGATTATTTTTGAAGAACGGGAAAAAGACGTAAGAAAAAATTATTTACAGAGATGTGCCTCAGTCATTATATACGATCAAGGTTTAATTACTAATAAGCCAAACCTTGGTATCTTTTGTTTTTGCAGGATTGAGCTACACAACAAAGACAACAGGTATTTTGCATCCATGATTTTAGAATTGAAAATTAAAAGCAAAGGTGCTACAGAAGAGCACTTTTTACAAAATCTAACTGAAACTTAGGCCTCCATGTACTAAGCAGCGACCTAACAAGCTTCTCAACTCGAAAAGTTGTCCGCTCGCCTTTGTTACATATGGGCAGCGGATGAACATGATCCTGTATGTTTCATTACACACTCAAGTGAGCATGTAAACCCTGCCCCTTTTCTCACGCGACCAATCACGTAAGAGGATGGACTGTCAATCACAGAGAGAGAGAGTTCTCTGTGATTTCCCCTTTGCCGCCTCAGAGGTGGCGTAGAGTGTAAGAGGCAGCGGTCTAATGACTGCTGCTTCTTACATTGCAGGAAGCAGGCTCATATATGCCCATCAAGGGCTCCAGCTTTCAGTGCTTAGTACATGGAGTCCCTTGTATGTTATAATATTTGTTTGAAATATTTGGTGCCATTTTATATTATTATTATTTTTATTATTGCCTATAGTCACAATCTGCTATAAAACAATAAGATCACATTACTGTTTGCAAATCAATTGTTTTATTTTATATTTTTGCTGAAACTGATGACTTTACTAAATATTTATGCTACTTGCTTTTTATTCTTTTCAGATGAACCTTCTTTCTCTACACCAGGTATGCAAATGATCTATTCATTCATATGTACAAATGCAGTTTGCATGTCAGGTTTTAAACACTCATTCCTAATTCATTTCAGGATTAAATTACACAGGAGTTGACAAAAGTGTTTCTTATAGGCAAGAGAGTACAGAAGAGCACTTTTTTTTATTATGTAACAAAATCTAACTGAAGCCTGGTATTTTATCCTTTTAAGTCTTTGGTGCCATTTTATATTATTATTATTTTTGAGTATAGTCATAATCTCCTTAAAAACAATAAAAACACATTGATGTTTGCAAATCAATTGTTTTATTTTATATTTTTGCTAAAACTGATGAATTTACTAAATGTTTATGCTACTTGCTTTTCATTCTTTCAGATGAACCTTCTGTCTCTACACCAGGTATGAAAATGATCTATTCTATCATTTGTACAAATGCATTTTGCTTGTCAGGTTTTAAACACTCATTCCTAATTAATTTCAGGATTAGATTCCACATGTGGGGGTCTGTTGCTTCAGTTTTCAGGAGAAATATCCAGTCCTTTCTTTCCAAACAATTACACAGCTAATGTACACTGTGTATGGGATATTCGTACTGCTGTAGGATATTATATTATACTTGACTTTGTGCACTTTGAGTAAGTATGTTTCCTATTGGAGGACAGAATTTTAGTAGTCTACAACTGTTTTTGTCTATGTAAGTTAAAGGGCCACTAAACCCAAATATATTCTGTAATGATTCAGATAGAGCATGCCATTTTAAGCAACTTTCTAATTTAGCCACCAGCAAGCAAGCTTAACCCAGTTCCTGAACCAAAAATGGGTCAGCTCTTAAGCTTTAAATTCATGCTTTTTAAATAAAGATAGCAAGAGAACGAAGAAAAATTGATAATAGTTGTAAATTAGAAAGTTGCTTAAAATTGCATGCTCTATCTGAATCATTACAGAAATTGAGTTAAGTATCCCTTTAAATTTGTATACAAAATGTATACATATATTATTACATGTATGTTCTTGCTGCTAGAGTATTATCAATTATGCCAGAGTTTCTGTAGTGACTATTGATTTGTATTACAGAGTGTATAAGATCTATTTCTGCAGTGGCTCAACTTTGAATATTCATTCCTTCAAGCATGAATATTCACTATGTTATGTTTGCATGACTTTTCACAGGGTTATGTACAAATCTGTCACATGCTTGTTTCTGAAAACCATATGTATGGCAGGAGTTTTTGTCAAGCCCTTACCATATCTAATTTTAATATATATATATATATATATATATATATATATATATATATAAACTCTAAAACAGCACAGTATTATTCTGCAGTGAGCCAATAGCTTGGTTACATATCCAATGATTATACTTTTCTATACAGATAGGTGTACTTCATGCGCCCATAAGTGAGTGTATTTATAATTGGTTGTATAACCAGTTTATATCAGCAATACATGTTTTATATACTCTATCCTGTATAGACTCACATATTTTAAAGCCCCAAGTATATCTTCAAGAAGGTTCTTTGTATTCTAATGTAATATATATATATATATATATATATATATATATATATATATATATATATATATATATATATATATATACACAGAAGTTACTCTGCATAGTCTAACATATTAACTGAATTTGTGACTGTTACATGCCTGGGTATATAATTTTATACCTTCTGGACAACTGATTTTTGTACAAATGATGATCCTGTATTATATTCAATATTAATTCTTAGAGGCAGACCCAGTGTTTCCCCTGTAATTGTACTCCAATTGTATACAGATACAGCGGAGTAAAAAAGAGTAGACTTAAATCTGTGAATCTCACTACTTACTGTTATTGACTTGTAGATACCCTTTGATTTCTACACAATCAATGTACTTTTCAGATACAATAATATACTCAAAACAATGGTTTGCCCATATGTTCTTGCACTGACAGCAGTCTTCTCAGTCATTCAGAGTTAACGGAATAAAACTATAGGTTGTATGTACAAATCATTCCTTTGGGAAGTACTGTATATCTGGGTTTCATATATATAATAGTAATATAATTTAAATAAATTTTTAGTGCCTGAATAGTATTGTACTTTAACATAGTCAATATTCAAATTCAGATAACTACATTGGGGCATGCATATACAGTGGCTATAGAAAGTCTACACACCCCTGTTAAAATGTCAGGTTTCTTTGATGTAAAAAAATGAGACAAAGATAAATCATTTCAGAACTTTTCCCACCTTTAACGTGACCTATAAACTGTACAACTCAATTGAAAAATAAACTGAAATGTTTTAGGTTGAAGGAAGAAAAAATATAAAAATAAAATAATATGGTTGCATAAGTGTGCACACCCTTAAACTAATACTTTGTTGAAGCACCTTTTGATTTTATTATAGCACTCAGTCTTTTGGAGTATGAGTCTATCAGCATGACACATTTTGACTTGGCAAGATTTGCCCACTCTTCTTTGCAAAAACACTCCAAAACTGTCAGTTTGCGAGGGCATCTCCTGTGCACAGCCCTCTTCAGATCACCCCACAGATTTTCAATCGGATTCAGGTCTGGGCTCTGGCTGGGCCATTCCAAAACTTTAATCTTCTTCTTGTGAAGCCATTCCTTTGTTGATTTGGATGTATGCCTTGGGTCGTTGTCATGCTGCAAGATGAAGTTCCTCTTCATGTTTAGCTTTCTAGCAGAAGCCTGAAGGTTTTGTGCCAATATTGACTGGTATTTGGAACTGTTCATAATTCCCTCTAGCTTAACTAAGGCCCCAGTTCCAGCTGAAGAAAAACAGCCCCAAAGCATAATGCTGCCACCACTATGCTTCACTGTGGGTATGGTGTTCTTTTGGTGATACGCAGTGTTGTTTTTGCCCCAAACATATCTTTTGGAATTATGGCCAAAAAGTTCAACTTTGGTTTCATCAGACCATAACACCTTTTGCAACATGCTTTTGGGAAACTTCAGATGTGTTTTTGCAAAATGTAGCCAGGCTTGGATGTTTTTCTTAGTAAGAAAAGGCTTTCTTCTTGCCACACTACCCCATAGCCCAGACATATGAAGAATATGTGAGATTGTTGTCACATGTACCACACAGCCAGTACTTGCCAGATATTCCTGCAGCTCCTTTAATGTTGCTGTAGGCCTCTTGGTAGTCCCCCAGACCAGTTTTCTTCTCGTCTTTTCATCAATTTTGGAGGGATGTCCAGTTCTTGGTAATGTCACTGTTGTGCCATATGTTCTCCAGTTGATGATGACTGTCTTCACTGTGTTCCATGGTATATCTAATGCCTTGGAAATTCTTTTGTACCCTTCTCCTGACTGATACCGTTTAACAATGAAATCCCTCTGATGCTTTGGAAGCTCTCTGTGGACCATGGCTTTTGCTGTGGGATGCGACTAAGAAAATTTCAGGAAAGACCAACTAAAGCAGCTGAACTTTATTTGGGGTTAATCAGAGGCACTTTAAATGATGGCAGGTGTATGCTGACTCCTATTTAACATGATTTTGAATATGATTTCTTAATTCTGAACACAGCTACATACCCAGTTATAAGAGCGTGTGCACACTTATGCAACCACATTATTTTAGTTTTTTATGTTTTCTTCCCTCCACCTAAAAGATTTCAGTTTGTTTTTCAATTGAGTTGTACAGTTTATAGGTCACATTAAAGGTGGAAAAAGTTCTGAAATGATTTATCTTTGTCTCATTTTTTTACATCACAGAAACCTGACATTTTAACAGGGGTGTGTAGAATTTTTATATCCACTGTATGTACCAAATCTGCAAATGTAATCATTATGCAGACACATTTTGTATTGTTTTATATAGTTTTGTATTGCCAGTACAAATGTTTCCACCTCAGCGTATTTTTTTTTCTCTACAATTTTCCTGTTACACGACAGAGATATTATTTTAATAGAACATGATACTTTTATGCACAAAATTTACCAATACCTCCACCTAAAACCATTTATAAGGTCCAAAAGTGGCCTATACAAATGTCATTTTCCCTCGCCATTCCTCATTAGACTTCTCAGGTCCAAGCGTGACCCCCTGAGTAAAATAGGGAATCATAACTAGAATATAAAATGAGGTCTCATTTCTTGTTCCTTGTGTTATATTACCCTTTTCATATGCTACCACTTATTATGTATACATATACTGTAACACTAGCTCTTGATATATAATACTTATACTCGAGGTCCAAAAGTGACCGTAATTAGCATATTAGTTCCTCTCTCTATATAAATTCTCTCATTAAGTCCATAAATGACCCTGCTAGTAGTTAGAGGACTCACAAATAATTAAAAAGAAGCTCAAATTATTTATGTTCAGTATACATCCTGTTGTTTTGAATATTGCTTTCTAGTACAGTAATTATTAGTGTGCAACAGACATGTTATACTCATATATGTGGTAGTTCTACTTACATTGTAGTGGATGTAATTATAATATCATATTTGTTCATTGATGTTGCCTACGTTTTTGCTGTTGTTATATCTGATAACCTCAATAAAAAAATTTTTTTATTTTATTTGTTTTTGTTTTACCAATACCTGTACTTTTTCAAGTATGCTTTGTGGTCTGGTCACTACTGACCTCATTATTATGTACTTTGATTAATCTCATTATTGTGAGTTGTATAGAGTCTGTTTTTGACAGACCAAGTTAATTTAATTTATCTCAGATACTAAATTGTTTGTTCAGCTACTTACAAACATGGATCTATGGAAATATTTTAGTACTTGCATCAACACACTTTGCTAGTCTCAATACACACAGTCTATTTCAAGCTTAGGGGCCAATTTAACATGTTGCAAATGCAATAGTTTCTGCGGGAGCTCTCAGGCTCGCCAGAAACATAGGTTAAGAAGCAGTGGTCTTAAGACCGCTACTCCTTAACTTATCCGCCACCTCTGAGGCGGCAGACAGCAATCATCCTGATCAGATGCAATTGTCATGATTGACACCCCCTGCTAGTGGCCGATTGGCTGCGAATCTGCTGGGGGCAGCATTGCACAAGCATTTCACTAGAAATGCTTGTGCAATGTTAAATGCCGACAGCATATGCTGTTGGCATTTAACAATGTAGGGCAGCGGATCATGTCCGGCCGCATCTAAATAAATCAGCCCCTTAGTGTTAACATACCTAGTTCACAAATAAGGAATCTATTATATGTGTGCTTTAACATATTTTTCATTATACAGAAGGTGTCTGATTTAAGTTTTTCCTCAGCCCTCCTGTGCTTTAAGGACAAAGCAGAGGCTGCAAACCAGGAATTGCATACTCATTCTTAGGGGCAGGTGTCACAAGGTGCTAGGCTCAGTATTTCACTTAGATTTCATGAGTCTACCTAGCAAGAAGGTAAACCCTAATTCTCAGGCAGCTTTTACAGTGTCTTACCATGTTCCTTTTTTCCATATGGCTATCTCAAAGGTACTTGGTTTCCTTGCTCTATAGTGTTTATGCATCCTTTTTGCTTTCCTTTCTTTGTTTTAAGTGCTCTCATCAGCACTCGCCTGGGCCAGGGGAACATCTAGAGGTTTTGAGGGATGCAGGGAGTTAGGATTCCGCTGGAGGCGATGTTGCCACTCAATATTATAGAACTCCAAGCTTTTCTTAGAGCTCTTCAGGCCATAGTCCATTCTCAGTCAAGTCTCATCTCCATTTCTGAAAAGACATCTTTACAGTGGTTGCTTAAATTGACTATCAAGGAGGGACTTGCATCTCCCTCACCATGCAAGAAATGTTCTGTTATGAAGAGAGAAGGAAACAGTTCTCTATCAACATCATATTCAAGGAGTGAACAAATGGGAAGCAGATTACTTTCTTTAATCTGTTCAGTCAGGAGAATGGGTTCTTCATCAAAACATATTCAACCAATTTATTCTAAATTGGGTTCTACCATGTATAGATCTAATGGTGTACAAGCTGAATCAGAGCTTCAAGCATATTGTGCCAGATATAGAGACTCTAAAGCTCTATGATAGATGCCTTAGTTTGTCCCTGAATATTTCATTTAATGTTCCTGTTTTCCCAATTTGCTTTTCTTTCAAGAGCCATTGTAAGAATCAAACAGCATTCAGCTTCAGTAATTCGCATAGCTTTGGTGCGGGCCTGCAGAACTTGGTATGTGGACCTAATTCAGATGTATTTTCTTCCTACATTGACCCTATCCATAAGGAAGGATATTCTATCTCAAGGAACTGTGTTTCACCCAGATTTGAGTTTGCTGAATTTGACAGTGTGAAGGTTAAATGCTTAGACCTCAAGATCAGTGGTTTCTCTGACTCTTATATCTATAATTTCCTTCATGCAAGTAAGCCATTTAAGCCAGTTAAGCTTACTTTCTTTGGTGTCCTTCATGGTTTTTTTTCTTGCAAATCCTTTAAAATTGTAAAAAAAACCTTAGTGCATGATAGAATCCATTCATAAACTATCACTAAATGCTATTTATTTTCAGTCTTATCTTAGTTTTATTTTATATATACATATTTATTATATATGTTTTTTCTTATTACAGTTTAGAACCTCACTCAAATTGTGCTTGGGACTGGGTGATTGTGTACGATGGTATTCCTGGATACTCTCACCAGCTAGGAAAAATCTGCCACGCTGGAACCTATATATTTTACTCCTCATCTAACATCATTGGAGTTGAATTTAGTAGTGACAGTATTATTCATCACTCTGGCTTTCGTGCTGTGTTTAATTCATATTACCAAACAGGTAAGGAAAGTGTTAGGGCTAGGAAAAAAGTATAACAAAACACATGTATAATATATTAAAATAAAGTATTTCGCACACACATACAAATTATATGTAATACAAAACACGGAAGGGAACTGCACTCTCATACCGGACCGGGTACACATCCTATGACCCTGCAACAAGCCCAGCCCTGGGTGCCACTGGCACTCACAGGAAGCTGTGCTATCCCCAGAGCCACAAGCAGTTAACCCCAGACAGGTCTGGGTGCAAGAACCATAGGGAAAATTACAAAACAAATTAATACAACACACAGAGAAAACCCAGCACTCACTTACAAGCTCTCAGCTAAGATTTAAAAGCAAAAATGGAAAGGTTAGTCACCGCATCTGGCCAAATGGGACAAGCTCAGGTACCACGTCAAGGTCCTCTCCAATACCTGAGACCCTAAAACAGCCACACAATGCAAGCTTTCAAATCCAAACAAACTGAAAACAAAAAAAGGGTGCACAGGAATATGTAATCACCCTAGACATATACAAAACACGGAAGGGAACTGCACTCTCATACCGGACCGGGTACACATCCTATGACCCTGCAACAAGCCCAGCCCTGGGTGCCACTGGCACTCACAGGAAGCTGTGCTGTCCCCAGAGCCACAAGCAGTTAACCCCAGACAGGTCTGGGTGCAAGAACCATAGGGAAAATTACAAAACAAATTAATACAACACACAGAGAAAACCCAGCACTCACTTACAAGCTCTCAGCTAAGATTTAAAAGCAAAAATGGAAAGGTTAGTCACCGCATCTGGCCAAATGGGACAAGCTCAGGTACCACGTCAAGGTCCTCTCCAATACCTGAGACCCTAAAACAGCCACACAATGCAAGCTTTCAAATCCAAACAAACTGAAAACAAAAAAAGGGTGCACAGGAATATGTAATCACCCTAGACATATACAAAACACGGAAGGGAACTGCACTCTCATACCGGACCGGGTACACATCCTATGACCCTGCAACAAGCCCAGCCCTGGGTGCCACTGGCACTCACAGGAAGCTGTGCTGTCCCCAGAGCCACAAGCAGTTAACCCCAGACAGGTCTGGGTGCAAGAACCATAGGGAAAATTACAAAACAAATTAATACAACACACAGAGAAAACCCAGCACTCACTTACAAGCTCTCAGCTAAGATTTAAAAGCAAAAATGGAAAGGTTAGTCACCGCATCTGGCCAAATGGGACAAGCTCAGGTACCACGTCAAGGTCCTCTCCAATACCTGAGACCCTAAAACAGCCACACAATGCAAGCTTTCAAATCCAAACAAACTGAAAACAAAAAAAGGGTGCACAGGAATATGTAATCACCCTAGACATATACAAAACACGGAAGGGAACTGCACTCTCATACCGGACCGGGTACACATCCTATGACCCTGCAACAAGCCCAGCCCTGGGTGCCACTGGCACTCACAGGAAGCTGTGCTGTCCCCAGAGCCACAAGCAGTTAACCCCAGACAGGTCTGGGTGCAAGAACCATAGGGAAAATTACAAAACAAATTAATACAACACACAGAGAAAACCCAGCACTCACTTACAAGCTCTCAGCTAAGATTTAAAAGCAAAAATGGAAAGGTTAGTCACCGCATCTGGCCAAATGGGACAAGCTCAGGTACCACGTCAAGGTCCTCTCCAATACCTGAGACCCTAAAACAGCCACACAATGCAAGCTTTCAAATCCAAACAAACTGAAAACAAAAAAAGGGTGCACAGGAATATGTAATCACCCTAGACATATACAAAACACGGAAGGGAACTGCACTCTCATACCGGACCGGGTACACATCCTATGACCCTGCAACAAGCCCAGCCCTGGGTGCCACTGGCACTCACAGGAAGCTGTGCTGTCCCCAGAGCCACAAGCAGTTAACCCCAGACAGGTCTGGGTGCAAGAACCATAGGGAAAATTACAAAACAAATTAATACAACACAAAGAGAAAACCCAGCACTCACTTACAAGCTCTCAGCTAAGATTTAAAAGCAAAAATGGAAAGGTTAGTCACCGCATCTGGCCAAATGGGACAAGCTCAGGTACCACGTCAAGGTCCTCTCCAATACCTGAGACCCTAAAACAGCCACACAATGCAAGCTTTCAAATCCAAACAAACTGAAAACAAAAAAAGGGTGCACAGGAATATGTAATCACCCTAGACATATACAAAACACGGAAGGGAACTGCACTCTCATACCGGACCGGGTACACATCCTATGACCCTGCAACAAGCCCAGCCCTGGGTGCCACTGGCACTCACAGGAAGCTGTGCTGTCCCCAGAGCCACAAGCAGTTAACCCCAGACAGGTCTGGGTGCAAGAACCATATGGAAAATTACAAAACAAATTAATACAACACACAGAGAAAACCCAGCACTCACTTACAAGCTCTCAGCTAAGATTTAAAAGCAAAAATGGAAAGGTTAGTCACCGCATCTGGCCAAATGGGACAAGCTCAGGTACCACGTCAAGGTCCTCTCCAATACCTGAGACCCTAAAACAGCCACACAATGCAAGCTTTCAAATCCAAACAAACTGAAAACAAAAAAAGGGTGCACAGGAATATGTAATCACCCTAGACATATACAAAACACGGAAGGGAACTGCACTCTCATACCGGACCGGGTACACATCCTATGACCCTGCAACAAGCCCAGCCCTGGGTGCCACTGGCACTCACAGGAAGCTGTGCTGTCCCCAGAGCCACAAGCAGTTAACCCCAGACAGGTCTGGGTGCAAGAACCATAGGGAAAATTACAAAACAAATTAATACAACACACAGAGAAAACCCAGCACTCACTTACAAGCTCTCAGCTAAGATTTAAAAGCAAAAATGGAAAGGTTAGTCACCGCATCTGGCCAAATGGGACAAGCTCAGGTACCACGTCAAGGTCCTCTCCAATACCTGAGACCCTTGTAAGTGAGTGCTGGGTTTTCTCTGTGTGTTGTATTAATTTGTTTTGTAATTTTCCCTATGGTTCTTGCACCCAGACCTGTCTGGGGTTAACTGCTTGTGGCTCTGGGGACAGCACAGCTTCCTGTGAGTGCCAGTGGCACCCTGGGCTGGGCTTGTTGCAGGGTCATAGGATGTGTACCCGGTCCGGTATGAGAGTGCAGTTCCCTTCCGTGTTTTGTATATGTCTAGGGTGATTACATATTCCTGTGCACCCTTTTTTTGTTTTCAGTTTGTTTGGATTTGAAAGCTTGCATTGTGTGGCTGTTTTAGGGTCTCAGGTATTGGAGAGGACCTTGACGTGGTACCTGAGCTTGTCCCATTTGGCCAGATGCGGTGACTAACCTTTCCATTTTTGCTTTTAAATCTTAGCTGAGAGCTTGTAAGTGAGTGCTGGGTTTTCTCTGTGTGTTGTATTAATTTGTTTTGTAATTTTCCCTATGGTTCTTGCACCCAGACCTGTCTGGGGTTAACTGCTTGTGGCTCTGGGGACAGCACAGCTTCCTGTGAGTGCCAGTGGCACCCAGGGCTGGGCTTGTTGCAGGGTCATAGGATGTGTACCCGGTCCGGTATGAGAGTGCAGTTCCCTTCCGTGTTTTGTATATGTCTAGGGTGATTACATATTCCTGTGCACCCTTTTTTTGTTTTCAGTTTGTTTGGATTTGAAAGCTTGCATTGTGTGGCTGTTTTAGGGTCTCAGGTATTGGATAGGACCTTGACGTGGTACCTGAGCTTGTCCCATTTGGCCAGATGCGGTGACTAACCTTTCCATTTTTGCTTTTAAATCTTAGCTGAGAGCTTGTAAGTGAGTGCTGGGTTTTCTCTGTGTGTTGTATTAATTTGTTTTGTAATTTTCCCTATGGTTCTTGCACCCAGACCTGTCTGGGGTTAACTGCTTGTGGCTCTGGGGACAGCACAGCTTCCTGTGAGTGCCAGTGGCACCCAGGGCTGGGCTTGTTGCAGGGTCATAGGATGTGTACCCGGTCCGGTATGAGAGTGCAGTTCCCTTCCGTGTTTTGTATATGTCTAGGGTGATTACATATTCCTGTGCACCCTTTTTTTGTTTTCAGTTTGTTTGGATTTGAAAGCTTGCATTGTGTGGCTGTTTTAGGGTCTCAGGTATTGGAGAGGACCTTGACGTGGTACCTGAGCTTGTCCCATTTGGCCAGATGCGGTGACTAACCTTTCCATTTTTGCTTTTAAATCTTAGCTGAGAGCTTGTAAGTGAGTGCTGGGTTTTCTCTGTGTGTTGTATTAATTTGTTTTGTAATTTTCCCTATGGTTCTTGCACCCAGACCTGTCTGGGGTTAACTGCTTGTGGCTCTGGGGACAGCACAGCTTCCTGTGAGTGCCAGTGGCACCCAGGGCTGGGCTTGTTGCAGGGTCATAGGATGTGTACCCGGTCCGGTATGAGAGTGCAGTTCCCTTCCGTGTTTTGTATATGTCTAGGGTGATTACATATTCCTGTGCACCCTTTTTTTGTTTTCAGTTTGTTTGGATTTGAAAGCTTGCATTGTGTGGCTGTTTTAGGGTCTCAGGTATTGGAGAGGACCTTGACGTGGTACCTGAGCTTGTCCCATTTGGCCAGATGCGGTGACTAACCTTTCCATTTTTGCTTTTAAATCTTAGCTGAGAGCTTGTAAGTGAGTGCTGGGTTTTCTCTGTGTGTTGAATTATATGTAATATATATGTTTGTTTGTTTTTACTAATAAAAGTGTTTTAGTAGTGATTTAAAGTGATATGGTTATGACAAAGTATTGGACTGGGAAGGGCTGAAAATGGGGTGTATATATATATATATATATATATATATATATATATATATATATATATGAGAAACAGATAATAGTATACAGAAATTGTAAGATAGTGAAAAAACAATAATCTGATACAAAAATGAACTGAGAACTAATACTCTCCTTGAATTAAAACCGCTGCCTTCTTTCAGTCTCTCCCCAGGGACTGTGATAGTTGCAGAATTTCAAAGGTAGATGGCGCTGGTTTTGGTATTGCACTAAGGATATGTAGATATCTTCTAATTTTCTGATGGCAAAAGAAGATAGACTTGTTGTGTATGTAAACACTAATTAATAAGGGTGCAGTATACTCACTCCATAAGATGTATGATGTCTGCTCGTCTATAGGTGTCCTTACTGTCAGCTGGAAACCATGGAATAAATTCAATAATATTGACCCAAAATACTCCAAAGTAACCTTCTCTACCACCAATGGAAACTCCTCAGGCAACATGCTTGAGGAGTTTCCATTGGTGATAGAGAAGGTTACTTTGGAGTATTTTGGGTCAATATTATCGGATTTATTCCATGGTTTCCAGCTGACTGTAAGGACACCTATAGACGAGCAAATATCATACATCTTATGGAGTGAGTATACTGCACCTTTATTAATTGGTGTTTACATACACAACAAGTCTATCTTCTTTTACCATCAGAAAATTAGAAGATATCTACATATCCTTAGTGCAATACCAATACCAGCGCCATCTACCTTTGAAATTCTGCATATATATATATTTATATGTGTATATACACACATACACACACATATATACTGTAAATATAAATTATATTTATATATATATATATATATATACGTTGATTGAAGTAGCCGTGTTAGTCCAGAGATTTAGATATCGAAATAACAAGAGTATTGCATTGAGCAATAATACTTTTTTTATTGGACTACCTATACATTTATAAGTTGACAAGCTTTCGAAAGAGTTCCTTCCTTTATCAAGTCTGAAAGTTCAGACTTGATAAATGAAGGAACTCTTCCGAAAGCTTGTCAACTTATAAATGTATAGTTAGTCCAATAAAAAAGTATCATTGCTCAATGCAATACTCTTGTTATTTTGAGATATATATATATATATATATATAATGTGTGTGTGTGCGTATTTGTATGGGTTTATGTATGTATGCATATGTACGTGTATGTGTGTATTTATGTATGTGACATATGTATACACATACACAGACATACATATAAATACATACAGACAAACAAATAAACACACACATATACACCTTTGAGTCCCTTCCAGTCCAACACATTTTCATATACCATTCACCTTCAATTCACTGCTAGAACACTTTTTAATAAGAATCATCTATCTCTACAGTATATCTATTAAATGTAAAATATAGTTTAAGACTTTACAAAGATCACTACTACAAAGTTTGCAAATATATATCAGCTCTAATATAGATTGAAAAATCAAAATCAAATACATACAAAATCACCACTACTGAAAACAAATACCATGTAAATAAAAAAATGACTTTTTGAAACACCAGTAAGTCAATTCCTAAGGCCGGCAGAGTTCACAAGCTCTTGGTGCCGTTTAGTGTTTCTGTTATTTCAGACACTAAAGTGTAGAGTGACGTGTGCTCCCATCAGGTATTTGTAGTCGAGGTCACCCGGGCTGGCATCTGAATGAACAAAAACTTTGAGTGGCACTAAGAGCTTGTGGACTTTTCCGGCCTAAGGAACTGACTAACCAGTGCTCCAAAAAGACACACTTAATGAAGCTGTTTACTGTTTTAGCTCTCATTCAAAAACCAGGACCTAAGTTTTGTAGCATGCCCCATAGAAGTCTATTAGGTGACGGATTAAGCACAGGTGCACGATCCGAACTCCAGATGCTAGCGAGCCTGGGGCTTTCGCTTGAGGAATGCTAGCACACAATAACATTTCAATTTTTATTCTCCACATGTAATCTAGGTCTAAATATTAACAAGCATAGTAATCAAACTCTCTACCACCAAATACAATATTATATTATTATATTACATCATATTATAAAATTCTGTGGGAGCGGGTAAGTTTAATGTAAACAATTTCCTTGCATTTTAACTTTTGATTGGGAAATACAGCTGTTAAAATGGGCATTTTGAGAGATAATATCTATGAGTGTTATTAGGCAGGCATTAGGAGCGTGTGAAAATTATCAATCTAGATTGAAAATACTAAGTAAAAGTTGTTTTAATTTAAAATAATTATTTCAGAGTACTCCAAACATTATCCTGGGATGAAATATCCTTAGATTTGAATTTGCATTTAAAACCTGTAACTCCAACATATTTCTAGATATGATGATAAAATTATGCTAGCACTTAAAAACTCTTAAAGGGGTATGAAACCCAAACTTTTTTTTTGTGATTCAGACAGAGCATAAATTAAAAAAAAAAAAAACAACTTTCCAATTTACTTCTATTAACACATTTATTTTGTTAACGTGATATTCTTTGTTGAAGAAATACCTAGGTAGGCATCTGGAGAACTACATGACATTAACTAGTGCTCCGATCTAGTGCCCTATTTAAAAGTGGATACCATTCTTGTAAAAATGCTACCATATAGTGCTCCAAAAATGCACTATATACATCCCCGCTCTTCAAATAAAGATACAAAGAGAATATTGATAATAGAAGGAAATTAGAAAGTTGTTTACAATTGCATGCTCTAATTCAACGGTTGCCAACCAGTGGTCCGCAAGAAGATGTTGGTGGTCCGTGACACAATCAAGCAGGAATAAATTTCCTCTGATGGTGTCACCCCCGTCGTGCCGCAACTCCCTATAGTGCCTGGCTGGACATCAGTGAAAACCAACGGAGAATGAGTTAAATTACAATCTCCCTACGCATGTTGCGTAGTACTGCACAACTTGTGTAGCTAGATTGTATTTTTAACTCCTCTTGCCCGATGCACTGCTCAGAGGAAGATGCTTCCATTCTAAAGCCAGCAAAGGTTGGTATAGTCTTGGCTTGAAATAGTGGAATTATAGTATATAAAAAAAAGAAAATCTTAAAATCTTATATTTCATTTATTTTCTTCCCTTTACCTGTCTCTTTGTAGTAGTTTTCCTAATTCCTTCGGATGGACTTACATCACTGTTTGTCTTCCTCCCCTCCATCTTTTGAAAAAAAATTAAATATTAATTATTTTTCATTCTAATAATTTTCCATCGCACAAAACAATTCCAGTAATTGCCATCCAGCAGATCAGCCATATCCCACCGGTATTATAGTAATTGCCAGTAATATCAGTCGTGGTTCGCTCACATCCATATTGAGAGCTTTTCGATATAAACTTAATTTATGACTCCAATGTGTGTCCATGATCATAAGTAGTTTTGAATAATTCCTATCTGAAGAGGTAACATGGAAGTCTTGTGGTCCTTTTAATCCTAATTCTTTTTTCCCTCTTTCTGCCTCTCTGTTTCCAGCTCAAAAGTTGGCACTCACCCTTCATCTGTCATTTGGAAGTATTCTCTCAGTTCTGTCATTCAGTTAGCTAATTCCAAAAAAAAAATTCTTAAAAATGTGTAAATATATCCAGTACATAATGTAAACTTAGCTATGGTTATACTAGTTATGTATAGTGTGTGTGTATATGTGTGTATATATATATATATATATATATATATATATATACACACATATATATATATATATATATATATATATATATATATATATATATATATATATATATATATATATATATATATATATATATATATATATACATACATACATACATTATAAAGGTTTGTACTTTTTTAAAAAAAATCATATTAGTGGTCCACAGGATTAAAAATTGTGAGTTTAGTGGTCCCTGAGGTCTGAAAGGTTGGTGACCCCTGCTCTAATTTAATCATGAATGGGAAAAAAATGTGTTTCATAACCCGTTAAACCTGCACCCCTTGCACACCTGTGTTTGTGCTAACCACCTTTGTATACCAAATAAAGTCACCTGGCTTCAAGTTCCTGAGTCCTCGCTTTTCTTCTTGTATCCTGTATCCGGCTGAGCTAGCCCTGAGGACCGGAACCAACATCCACTATTTCAGTCCTGTTTACCTGGCGTACTTCTGCACAGCACCCTGCCTTTTGTCCCCTGGTGGACTCTGACTGAGGAAAAAGCAGTCCAGTTACGCCAGTGATTGGTACCTGGTCATCGACGTGCCATCGACCTAGCACGCTGTGTGCTCCGACTACCCGCAGCTCCGTTACAGCACTGAGCCTCCTGTGGTCCCCTGGTGGATCCAAATAACGACAACTCCGGAGCAGGCCCATCTCACTGCCGGTCGCCCCAGACATGTCATACTAGGCGACACAGCGGCAGGCACGCAGCACGACTGGGCGCACAGACACGTAAGACGTCATCATCGGCGACGACGCGGAGGATAGACTGCATCACATCACGCCGAAGACGGGTTCCTTCCCCACAGCAGCAGGAACTTTGCAACACAGATGTCTATTTCAGCGGGCCTACAGAGGAGCAGAGACAAAGCGACTACTTACGTGAGCCAGCAGGAAATTACAGCAGCACTCACGCATCACTCTCAGTAATTACAACTTTCCAGCAGACACAACCCCACAGAGGGACTTGGCCCGATATCACCAAACAGGTAGCTATATGCTCTGGATCGTTGTTCATTTATCTGTTCGCTTGTTTTGTATCTCTTGTATCTTGTGCCACCGCAAACACGGTCAGCTCAGTTTTCACTGACCGACACACTCACGCTGACCATAACGACACTCCATCTAATAGACACCTGTTGTGATACAAATAGTATTGGTCATTTTACCTATACAGGACTGAACTTTAACAACCGATAAGAGAAACAGCATCATCTTTGTTTCTTAAACTGGTTTTGCTCATTATTCTGTTCTCTCTTTAGTTACATATTTTTCATTGATATACAATGGCCGAATTGCCAGAAACTGTAACTACACATCCCACAGGGGAATCCTCTGATGATAAACGCAGGCATATTTTGGCCACAGCACTTCAAGGGGCTAATGCTTTACCGACAGTACCTAGGGAAGAAAATTTGCCCTCATTATTTTCAGGCCTGGAGATACTCCGATTTAAGGAGACCAATCTTTGGTGGGACATAGAATTCTTGGACTTGTATATTAAGGAGGGGAAGGTCCCACGTGGGCTAAGGATGAAAAAATTCTCCTCCTTCGCCCAACAACTACCAGAGTTCATGGAGGAGTGGAACCACACTCTAACCAGATGTTCCATGACCCTTATGAACCAACTACTGAGACATAAAAGACAGGAGATCTAATCCTGACTGAAATCAAAGCCACAGAGACTCTCATTCAACCTTTTGAGGCCACTACCCAATATAAAGATTACACAGTCCAACTTGAGGAAACCATCAATAAATTAGACATGGACTTATCTAGCAGAAAAGTGTCTAAATATAATCGTGACACTAAGGACTATGACCTCAACATAGTTTACTCATGGCAACAACTCAGGCCCACCAGGGGGAGGGGGAATCCCAACACCCCTAAGAATAGTAATAAAAAACGTAGGGGCAACACAAATGGGAAGAGAGTCACTTTTTCTAGTATAGAAACCACTGACTCAGAAACATCTCTCCCACAATCCCCCAGCACTCCTACAGCTGAGCCTAGTGAACCCTCCACCTCTGCTAACATAGACACTAGTGTCCCTACTAGAACGACTCTGGCCACCCTTGTCAAATCACCCAACCAAACCAGCACCCCCAAAGCATCTAGTCAGGCACATCATTACCCAGCAGGGCAGCCTCAAAAAACAAAAAGAAATAACGAATGTAATTAATCTATCAAAAATTGAACTCACACCTGCACAGATTTCTATACTTAATAAAGGACTCACTTTTGCACCCAGCACGAATTTTGATGTCTTTTCTACTGTTATAGACATCAACAGATTAGTGCGCAAACTTACACTAAGGAAACACTTTTCTGAGACACACATGGAGAATCCTCCTCCAGAGCCTCCCCCAACACTTTCAGCCAACATTCACTCAGGCCTGCTATTTAGAGACCAATGCGATTTTAACACACTGTTATCATTACAAAGCAACACCTCCAGTCCCTCACTATCCACACATAATTTCCCACACAAAGACCGTTCATTCTTTTACCCTGTTCAGGCCAGAAGCCCCAATATCGAATTATATCAAGATACTGGATTAAGAGACATCATATCACTCCATGAGACCACAAAAGACACTCACACAACAGTTAAACACAATATTACCCATGAGGAAAAAAATGCACTGGCAGAACTAGAGATTAACCCTGACATAGTAATCACACAGGCCGACAAGGGTGGGGCTGTAGTGATCCTCAACACTACTGATTATATGGAAGAAATTGATGTGCACCTTGGGGACACTTCCACCTACACACGTTTAGGCTATGACCCCACCTCTAGGTTCAGCCTAGAACTGCTTTCGTTCCTGGATACGGCCCTAGAGAATGGTTTCATTACCAAGGAAACCATGGAATATCTATTCGTAGAGCACCCTCTGATTCCAACCTTCAGGGTCGTGCCCAAGATACACAAGACCCTGACCAGACCCCCAGGGAGACCCATAGTGGCTAGCATGGGGTCCCTATGTGAGAGACTGGGGGCCTGGCTAGATTCAGTCCTTCAACCCATAGTTACCTCACTGCCAGGCTACATTAGAGACAGTGCACACCTTCTTCACCAACTGAATGACATCAAGTGGCAACCCACTTTTCATTGGCTTACCATAGATGTGACAGCCCTCTACTCCAGTATACCCCACTCAAAGGGACTGGAGGCCTTGGGTAAAATGATTAGGAGATATACTTCATTCTCTGACGAATACATCCTATTTGTAGTTTCCACTGCCAAATTCCTTCTCTCACACACCTACTTTGTCTCTGGGGGGGAATTCTACTTGCAGAATTGTGGCACAGCCATGGGGGCAAAATTTGCCCCCGCATATGCCAATTTATACATGGGCTGGCTGGAACTTAACAGCATTTATGCTGATGACTTCCCCCTCAGGGACAATCTAGTTGTGTATGGCCGTTATATTGACGACCTTATAGTCATTTGGAATTCAGACAACCGGACAGAGGTACACACTCTGGTAGACCTCCTCAATGACAACCAGTTTAATCTTAAATTTACATATTCATCATCACCCAATTCTATAGCTTATCTAGATTTACATCTTTACATAGATGAAGGATCTAACATTGTGTCCACAATATACAGGAAGACCCTAGCACGCAACACCATACTTAGAGCAGACTCCTGCCATGTTAGACACACTATCAGGGGCATCCCCAAAGGCCAATACATTAGGGCGCGTAGAAACTGCTCTAACATTCAACAGTATAGGATACAGGCAGATGCAATCACTCAGAGACTTCTAGAGAGGGGGTACAATAAGAAGTCACTAATACAAACAGCTAATCAAGTGAGCAAAATAGAGAGGCAGACTCTGTTCTCAAGCTACTCTACTAGAAATACTGCTAATACTACAAAGAAAAACGTATCTACTGATGAAATTGTCTTTTCTACCCAATATAGCAGACAATTTGATGAGGTCTGCAAAATAGTACTTAAATACCTTCCCATTCTCCAGAGTGATGCCAAACTACAACATATAACCAAACAACAAATTAAATGTGTAGCAAAAAAGGCCCCCACAGTGGGAGACAGGGTTAGAAAACATTTTACCAACAAACCTACACCTGTGACACACTGGCTCAGCCTCAGCAAAGGCTTCTTCAAATGTGGCCACACATGCAAGAGTTGCAATTACACTCAGAAATCAGATCAATTTACTTCTTCCAGCACGGGTAAAACATTTTCTATCAAACAAAGAATAGACTGCACTACCCGTTTTGTAGTATACTTAATCACATGCCGGCAGTGCTCCCACCAATATGTAGGTCTTACCACACGACCACTTAAGGACCGAATCAGACAACACTTATTATCTTTAGAAGATGAAATTCCGAGAACCCCTGTAGCTAAACATTTTCGGTCTCATGGCAATCATATTAAACATCTTTTCAAATTTATAGGCATCGAACATATTCACAATGACATCAGAGGAGGTGATAGGGCTGGGAAACTTCAGAAGAGAGAGGCATATTGGATATTTACCCTTCGTACCAAATTTCCCCATGGCATTAATATGAGACAAGACCTTGACCTTTTCATAGACTAGGTCCGACATATGCCCTACCAGCAGGGGTATCCCTTGCCCCTCCCCTAAAACTTCTTTCCTCCCCCTATTTCCCCTCATTACCTTTCCCTCCTCTCTTTCTGTCCCACACTTAAGTCCAGGCCCAGGAATATCTGACCCTAGGTTATTGTTTTATTTAGACTATTTTTAGTGTTCCCTTTGTCCTTAACTGGTTTGTAACTTATACCTTACATCCAGTCTATTTTTCTGGTCTGTAACTTATACCTTACATTCAGTCTATTCTTTCTTCAATGGCCATTGCTGATTTTAGAATTGCATATTGCTCAAATTCAGCAATTATTTTCTCTGATCCGACCTCTGCATCCCCCACCCGGGTTTCTGTTTTATCACAAAGAAGTTTTCCAGAGTTGGCAAGTAATGTCCAATAGGTTTAGTTTTTCTTTTCCCCCTTGGCCCTGACATGAAAACTAGGTATTCACTCTATACACCGTGTCCACTTGTCTGGCCATTTTGGGCTCATAGAAACCATTACCCCCTTGGCCTTGCCCAAGTATCCTACCAATTACTCTATTTATGCAGCTAAGATATGGCCATAAAAAACTCCTAATTATCACTACCATTTCCATTTTTCTCCTTTTTTTTCTTCTTCTTCATTTTTAACATTTAATTTATTTTACATTCATTTTTTAATTTTACATGCCATATTCACATATGTTTTATTCTCCATATGCCTTATTGTTAATATTAATTTTTTCAATAGCAAGATACCTCTCTAGGTAGGCACACATTGCCCCAACTTAGTAATTTCAGAGCCCTTAATCAATGTATTCCCTTTTTCTTACCCATTCACAGGTGAGACCTTGTGATATATAGGAATAATGCCTTTCCTAAAACCATTTGTCCACTCAAAACTCAGTTCCATAACTAACAATCAAAACTCAGTTCCATAACTCACAATGAGAATTTTATGGTACAGTAAACATTACAAGTGTCTCGGTTACCAAGATAGGAACTCAATGTTATGAAGAAAACTAACCCATAAAATTTAAGAATAACCTATCAATGGTTTTTTGTGGCCTAAGGGCCAAATTATTTTAAAGATACTTCAGATACAGAATTTAGCAGCATGTTGACTAATATCACAAGGTATACAGAAAAGATAGGAATTGAATATAGAATAAATAATAAAAAATAGAAAATTAAAAACAAAAAATAAATACAACAAATAATAACTTACACTAACACATGACACCAATATAGAAAAATGAATAAATACCAAAATAAAAAAACAAAAAAATAAAAAAAAGTAGTAACAGTAATCACACTGCACACTTAGGATGTGTGTTTTTAACACAATCATTGGGCCCAGGTGTGGAGATTATCCTTTTTTGGACCCTCCCCGCCCCCGGCCCTTAGTTTTTTAGCCTGAATGTAGTAAATGTTGTGCCAATGGTCCATCTTAACTAAACCACCATCACTTGATTTTAGTATCACTTTTTAAACTTTTTCATGTTTTCTCTTTCTTTATTTTGCACTTAAACATTTTCCTTTTGATCCACCCAATAGATTATAGAAAGTTATTCACTGATTCATTCACTCATAGCACTCACTTGAGAGAGTACATGCTCACACCTGGTATATTATTACAGGGACCAGTACTAGACTAGCACTGCCCACTTTAGTGATTATTGTTCCATTGGCCGACACCCCCTATATAAATCTTTCACAGGTAACACTACTAGATCTCTGATGAAGCGCATGTGAGCATGCGCGAAACGCGTCAGATCTAGCACCCCTTGCACACCTGTGTTTGTGCTAACCACCTTTGTATACCAAATAAAGTCACCTGGCTTCAAGTTCCTGAGTCCTCGCTTTTCTTCTTGTATCATATATATATATATATATATATATATATACATACATACATTATAAAGGTTTGTACTTTTTTAAAAAAAATCATATTAGTGGTCCACAGGATTAAAAATTGTGAGTTTAGTGGTCCCTGAGGTCTGAAAGGTTGGTGACCCCTGCTCTAATTTAATCATGAATGGGAAAAAAAATGTGTTTCATAACCCGTTAAACCTGCATTATTATGTTAATCAAGCATGGTACTCAAATCTACAAATCCCTGTACAGAAACATGAGTGAATTTCAGAGAATATTTCTGGCACAGCTGGATCGCTAATCGAATGAGGAGATGTTCGTTATTCCTAGATGATTTGGGCCCCAAAATAAAGTAGAGTTGTTGGTGTCTTAGTATTGAAATGTAGCATAACATACTGTTATATTGTTCTCCATAAACTAACACTTTTTATTTTCTTTCTGCAGTTAATTCTACAACACCTCCAGGTAATACTCATTATTTAAATCCATTAATTTATAGCCGCTATCATTTTAAAAGAAATTAAGTTCAAATATTTCAATCTACAGTGCAGTCCTGGGGTGGCAGATGCACCTCCGTGACAGTAAAATAAGATGCACAGGACTCAGGAACAGTTTCCATCTTTGTATCTTTTACAGATCCAAGTTGCAGCTATATTGGTTGAGTGAAGCTATCAGAAAATACTGCTGAGCATGACTATTTTCCATGCATGTGCAAACTTAGGCAACATTAAAGCTTTATAGCTAAGCAATTACTATTTTTCACTAAAGAATAGAACATACAAGAAAATAAAATCTATCTGCTTACCAAGTCTCATAAGGATTGGTGAAGCTGTTTTTGCCATAGGTTAAGCTAATATTTTTCCTATCTCTTAACATTAAAAAAGTAACAGTTTCAGTATATATAGGTAAGTAAATTGCTGTAAGTGAAAAACACTATTTAAGAGCTCCCATCAGCTCTCTCCCCTCCCTTGACATGTTTCGCCCACCATTCGGTTTTATAAAAAAAAATCAATAAAGCCGAATGGTCGGCGAAACATGTCAAGGGAGGGGAGAGAGCTGATGGGAGCTCTTAAATAGTGTTTTTTTAAGACTTGCAGCAGCAATTTACTTACTTATATTTAACTTAATATAATATGGTCACAGTTGATATACTATTGGATAGATTCCAGAGACTAATATGCGACTTTAAATATGATGGTAGCGTCCTCTATTTGGCTCCTACTTATGAATTATAGTGTGGAATGGCGCATTAGCCCTAAAAGTCACATAATATAACTATAATGAGCAATAACAATAGGACGTTTTCTAATTATCTGTGCAGTAAACGCATATATAAATAAAATCAGCTTCTCTATTCCAGAGCAGCGTAAACAGACTAGAAATCAAACGTTTTTTTCAGTGTAACTCTCATGTAGCTAATATTGAGCAACTGTGTATCATTCTATTTAGCATGTGCCTAATAACCTCAACTTGTGCCTAGCTACATATAATCGAATAATATCATCTTGCACTGTCTCACCCATATGGTTATAGCTGGTGGATTTGGAATTAATTATAGTAGAATCCAGTTTAGCGTTTCTAATATTTCCTAAATGAATAAGCATTGGTCATAATTTTTTAATCCCTTAACTATAGTGTCATTGTATGGCGGTACAGCCTAACTGACATTTTTTAGGTAGCTAGATTAAGGGTACTCTTTAGGATGTTCGCTAAGGACTCACAATTTAATATTTAGCTATCTTATCCCCAGCCATTGTAATCTCTTTAGCCCTTAGGGGTTTATAACCAATACTTGCAAATATTAGTTATAATATATGTACTAATAGTTATAACACCCACAAACCATAACTTATTTACTTGGCTAAGTGGTTATTTTACTCCAAGAGTGCAAACTGCTTACTCAGTAATTAGTTGCTCAAACTTTGGTCAAACTGGGGCCTCTAGTATTACTTGGGGGACCTTATAGAAGTTATTGCTGCTAGCATTTTAGTTTTAATTTACCCATTGTTTTAATTTACTCTAATAAAGTTTCACGTTTTAATTTTTCTGATGATGTCAAATGCCCTAATTATAACTAACAAGTTAGGGTCCTACTTGAGTGCTTAAATAGTATCACTTTTGTTCAGTCTTTCTGATATTGTGTATGTTGTTACATTGATACTCCACCACACAATATCTGACATAGGGCCAGAATAATTACAGTTGGATGGTAATAGGCCCTACAGTTACCATTTGTGGTGCCATCAATATTTCTTTTTTAGTAAAGGCATTTATCAGATTTGCGGCCAATCAGAGGCTAGCAGGAGGTGTCAATCAACCCGATCGTATTCGATCGGGTTGATTTCTGTCTGCGGCCTCATAGCAGGCGGACAAGTTAGGGAACAGTGGTCTTTAGACCGCTGCTTCATAACTTTTTCATACAGGGCTTGATAAATATGCCCCTTAAAGGCATATGTATCAATGTGCGAGCGAACATTATACGAAGTATTCATTCGGGTGATTTCTGTTTGGGTTGATTTCTGTCCTCCGCCTCAGAGCAGACGAACAAGTTATGGAGCAGTGGTCTTTAGGTCCATACGGAGCTTGATAAATATGCCCCTTAGTGTTTAATGTCCTTTTAATAAACAGATACATTTTATGCCATCAGTCCCCCCCTTCATCATCATTGTTTTGGGATATATACATATATATGAAGTGGACTAAGTGTTGCTGATGACTGAAAAATAAAATGGAAAAAAAAAATCTAAGAACCATATTAAATATGTAACTGTTTTCCATAACTAACACTATTTTTTTTTCTTTCAGTAATCAGTTCTACAACAAGTTCAGGTAATACTCAATATTCAATACCTTTAGGTTATAACTACCTTTATTTTAAAACTAAGAAGTGCAGGTTTATTTAAATAAAACCCCAGGCCAGGGACTGATTACTCATTAACTTTAAAGAAAGTTATCTTAGAGGGACATAAAAGACCTTAACATTGTAATAACAAATGTATAATTATGCATAGTAAGAAATGCAATATACTATAATATTTTGTTTACTTTTTCCATAATTTTAACCCTGAATGCTGTGTGTTTTCAAGTTCTGAGAATTTAAAGTGCACACAGCAGACTCCACAAGCATAACCCTGCCACATATATGTCTCTAGTTGACCTTAGCAGAAATTATACTGAAAACCAATAAAAGTGTTGGCTAACAAAATGACAGTGGCGAGCCTTGTATAACAAGTCAGAATTAGCTCCTCCATTAGAAAACAATTGAATCAAACAAGAACAATTTAGAAAGTTTTCAAACATGGATGATATGTTAGTTTATTGCAAGACTACCAGTAAGTAATACTATTTAATAATAATATTTGCGATTTTTAGAGCGCTTTTCTCCCTGTGAGACTCAAAGCACTTTACAAATATACCAGCATAAGACATAAAAGTTAGGAGTTTCTGAAGGTTAGATAAGTGGACTGAATGCCTGATGGAAGAGATGGGTCTTTAGCTTTTTTTTTAAAAGTCTGTAAGGACGGTGCTTCTCTGATTGCGCACGGTAAAGAGTTCCATAAAGCAGGGGCAGCGTGGCTGAATGCAATGGAGCCTGAGTTTGTCTTTATTCTTGGCACTGACAGAAGGGATGTGCTGGCTGACCGAAGTGAGCGGGAAGGGATGTAGGGTGTTAGGAGCTCTTTCAGGTACTGTGGGCCTAGATTGTTTAAGGCTTTGAAGGTCAGTAAGCCAATTTTAAAATATATTTGCCATTTTATTGGGAGCCAGTGCAGGGAGTGGAGAACAGGTGTCATGTGGCAGGAACGACTTTGCTTGGTCAGTAGTCTGGTTGCTGCAATTTGTACCATCTGAAGGGGATGGAGTTCTTTTTTTTAAAGGCCCAAGTAAAGTGCATTGCAGTAATCTAGTCTAGAGGATATAAATGCATGGATTAATGTTGGCATATCATCCGGTGGAATTAAGTGTTGTATCCTGGCTATGTTTTTCAGATGAAAAAAGGCAGATTTTATTACGGAGGAGATCTGCTGTTTTAATGATAGTTTAGCGTCAATCAGCACTCCAAGGTTTTGCAACTTTGCTGAACCAACGAGTTCAGAGCCTCCTAGCTCCAGGCCAGTTGGGTGATTGTGGGATATTTTTGATGCCCGGTGTCCTCTTCTAGCATTCATCCATTCTATGTGGTCTGTTAAGCAACTGTTTATACGGCATGCTGGGTCTGTGGTATTTGGAGCAAAGGAGAAGTAGAGTTGTGTGTCATCAGCGTAACAATGATACCTTAGGTCATGTCTCTTAATGATGTCCCTCAGTGGTAGCAAGTAAATTACGAATAGTATGGGAGACAGGATGGATCCTTGTGGAACTCCGCAGGTCAGTTCTGTCGGTGCTGATGAGCTTGATCCTGATGTTACTCTCTGTGATTTACCAGCGAGAAAAGATTTAAACCAGTTAAGGACTGTGCCTCCTAGACCACAGATGTTCTGTAATCACTATATTAGAATCCTATGGTCAATGGTGTCAAATGCAGCTGAGAGGTCAAAGAGGATTAGGATGGAGTAATCACCTTTGTCTCTTGCCCTAAGGAGGTAATTTAGCACTCGGACTAGCGCTGTGTTCAGTGCTGTGGTGGCATCTGAAACCTGACTGGTAAGGATCGAATATGTTCAAGTGTGATAGATGGGCTTCCAGTTGAGTTGCCAGTATTTTGTTCAATTATTTTCACCAGAAAAGGAAGGTTGGATATTGGTCTGTAACTCGTCATGCAGTCTGGGTCTAATAAAGGTTTGTTTAGGAGTGGTTTTACCACAGCTTCTTTTAGAGGATCTGGGAAGTCTCCAGTTTTTAGTGAACACTGCACTATTTGCGTGAGGGCTGAGGCGAGTATTTCAATGCATCCAGATATGAGTTGAGTTACAGCAGGGTCTAAGTCACATGTAGTAGAGTGTAACTTTTGTATGGTGCTTTTAATTCCATTTATATCAACATTTGTAAAAGTGGACCATAAACTGGAGCAATCTGACATTCCATTGTAGAGGTTCTGGTGTGTAACTGTTTGGCCTGCTGTGGTAGCGGCTCGGATTGAGGAAATCTTGTCTCTGAAGACAGTCACAAATGCTTCACATTTATCCTTAGAAAAGTTGGTGGGGCTGAGCAAGCATGCTGGTTTCATAGCCTTTCTACTGTGCGAAACAGTTGTCTGGGTCTATTGTGGGTGAGTGCAATTTTGCGTGATAAGAATGAAGATTTTTTCTGTGTTATCTTGAATTAATATCTATTTAAATGTTTGGTTAGAGCGGCTTTATCCTCTGGCTCATGTGTCTTGCGCCACTTTCTCTCGAGTTTACGGCCTGATCTCTTCATCTCTCTGATGGTGTTATCAAACCACTGTGCAAGTAGTAGTAGTGTAGTTACAAAGTGCTTTATGTACATTAAAGTCAATTTCTTACAATATTATCTCATGTTTGTACATTTTGGAATAGTAAATAACAAATTAAAATCTAAAATCTATAGATTCTGTAATGGTTATCCATATGTTAACAATTATATTTTTCTTTCTACAGTTAATCTTGGAACTACAGGTAATAATCATTATGATTTTTCCCCTTTGAATAATAATAATAATGAAAAGCAGTTTCTTGACGGTCATAACTTTTACAAGAAAGATATTTGCTAATTAATGTTTATTGATTTTTAAAAAATGTTTATTGATTATTCAAAATTAAAAGGCACTCATGTACATTTCAGTTTTGAACATTAAGACTATTCAAAGATTTCTAATTTTCTTCATCCCTAAAAATTTTGAAGGTGTTTTCTACCTGAAGGCATAACTGAGGGTTAACATATGCCAACCTGGTCATGGGTATTAATGCTTATGTGTGGGCATTTCATAAAAACACAAAGGTCATTAGAGTTATACATTCCATCTCTGATAACTCAGAAGTATAAACACAAATCAAATAGCCTAATTTATTAATAAACAGTAAGAATTATATATACTGTATATAAAAAAAAAAACCATCTACATTGTTTTGACTTCTCCAAATTAACAACAAAAACACGTCACGCCAGGAGCATGTATGCAAGGTAGATAAAAACTAACAAACACTATATACATTTCATCAGTTTCCACTTATGTTTTCATGCAAGTTCTCAGTGGCCTCAATACACCATGTGTATATGTATAAATAAAAAAGGGAACAAGAACTGAATCACTGCACTTCAAATAACAAATTCAGATGTGGATTTATAGATTTTGTTCCTTGTTCATTTTAGGAAACACTTTTTTGTCTTTTGGGAAACTTTTACTGAAATTGGCAAAATGAGATGATGGTATAATCATGGAACAAGTCTTAAATTGTGGTCATTTCACAAGTATGATTTAAGGTTGACTGTGTATCAAAAAGCACCAGTAGTAGTCCTCAAAAGATGTGAAAAGGGGGAAGTATGAGTAATCCAGATCAAATCATTTAACATAAATCCTTGAGGCAAGGAAGTGTGTTCCAATTTCTTTCAAGATGTCCTTAAGCAGCAATCTTTGGAATCCTGGTAACTTCATGATACATCATCAAGTTCAGAGCATCTTTTTTATACTTTCACATATCCTGTTTACACTGTTGGTATATTATTCATTTGGAGACAAAGTAGGGGACAGGATCATATTTAGGTTTGTTTGAGGTGCTAAATCACCTGCAGTTTGGTTTATAGCTGCAGAGTTCAGTGGTAGTCATGGTTACTGGATTATAACAAGCATACTTAAATGATATGTCTTCCAATTTTATAGTGCCTGGGTTCAAAAACTCCTTACATGGTCATAGCAACCAGATGCAGAGAGATGCTACATTTTGATGACCTGTACAAAGTGCTGTTTATAAAAATCTTAAAGAATGTTCCAGTGCTACCAACTGAGCCAACACATTGTTTTTATAGATTATGGTCTGATGAAATATATTTATATTTTTCTAGTTATTATTAAATGTCTTTAGCGTCAAATTGATTGCAGTTAAGCAGACCATGTAATTTTGACTTACCTATACACTTTATTCTAGGTTTCCTCCCGAATGAGACACACTGGGTAACAATCAGTGAGTACATGTTCATTTGTATTATTTGTTAAATATGCCTCATTTCAAAAAGAATTGTGTTAACCACTTTTTTTTGTTTACACCATTTCAGCACCCAATTACACATGTGGTGGTGTTTTGACAAACCCCAATGATGTTTTCTATAGCCCTAATTTCCCAAGTCCTTACCCTAATAATGCCTACTGTTTCTGGGAAATACGAGTCAGCCCTGGTCATTACGTGGAGCTTCAGTTCCTGCAATTAGAGTAAGTTCTTAAGAAAAAGGTAAATAAATAATTTCCACTTTATAACTTGCATGATTCTCCATATGTCTTCTGCAACTGAAAGGAAACCATCTCACTATTATTTCCAAAAATATCAATCAACTGCTCCAAGAAGAAGGGACATTCAAGAAATATAATCCAACCAATTGCAAAATAATGCTTAAAATTTTTTTTTAAAAAAAGGGCATTTTCATCAGAAGAGAAACTTTTCAAAGCGGATTTAGTTATTGTATACTTTTCTGAGGGATATTGCAAACTGTCTTTAAAAGTGCATGTTTTTAGTTGTTTGATCTAAAGCATTTTTCTTTCTTCACCATGTGTTGAGTTGATGGGGTAGATTTATCATAGTGCGAGCGGACATGATACAATGTAGTGTATCATGTCCGCTGCACATCGATAAATGCCAACAGCATACGCTGTCAGCATTTATCATTGTCGCTAGCAGGGGGTGTCAATCAACCCGATCATATTCGATTGGGTTGATTTCTGTCCGCAGCCTCATAGCAGGTGGACAAGTTATTGAGCAGCGGTCTTTAGACTGCTGCTTCATAACTGCTGTTTCCGGCGAGCCTGAAGGCTCGTGCGGAAACAGGGGCATCAAGCTGCATACGGAGCTTGATAAATCATCCCGATATGTTAAAGGGACATTAAACCCAATTTTTTTCTTTCATGACTCAGATGTAGAATACCATTTGAAACAACTTTCTAATTTACTTCTATTATCTATTTTGCTTCATTCTCTTGATTTTATTTCCTGAAAAGCATATCTAGATAGGCTCAGTAGCTTCTGATTGGTGGCTGCACTTAGATGCCTCATGTGATTGGCTCACCTATGTGTATTGCTATTTCTTTAACAAAAGATATCTAAAGAATGAAGCAAATTAGATA
Source organism: Bombina bombina (assembly GCF_027579735.1). Taxonomy (NCBI): domain Eukaryota; kingdom Metazoa; phylum Chordata; class Amphibia; order Anura; family Bombinatoridae; genus Bombina; species Bombina bombina. The sequence continues at coordinate 723,287,186 of NC_069502.1, read as the reverse complement.
ATAGAAGTAAATAGGAATGTTGTTTAAAATTGTATTTTCTATCTGAATCATGAAAGAAAATGTTGTGGTTTAATGTCCCTTTAAAAAGACAGTCTAATACATAAATGGCATGCTCTAATTGGTTATAGAATTCCATTTTGGCATTACTGATCCTAGCTAACTATGGGGTAATTAGAATCTATCATTTAACAATTGTCGGCATGTTTACAGTTGCAGATGAGCTCTTTTCGATACTGAACTGATCACAGACATTTTAATTGTTTATCATCAGCATTGTTTTCATAATCATTTGGTGGAGAATAGCACCAAAATACTTCAAATGTGTTTGTCCTGTTTTAATGATCAGAGGGCTGTCAGAAGATGCTTAGATACAAGTTAATCACAGAGGTAAAAAGTATATTAATATAACTGTGTTGGTTGTGCAAAACTGGGGAATGGGTAATAAAGGGATTATCTATATTTTAAAACAACAACAAATCTGGTGTTGACTGTCCCTTTAAGGGAAGAGATAAGGGCAGGCTTCCCCAGTCTCTCTCAAATGCACATGTGCAAACAGAATTTGTGCTCTATCTGAATATTAGTTTGTGATTGGTTAGCAAGGGTTCTTTTGTTCTGAGGCACAGGGAAATCAGTGAAATGAAAAAAATTAAATAAAATACCTACAATTATCTACAATTAAACCTAACACTACACTATCAATAAATAAATTAAATACAATTCCTACAAATAAATACAATTAAATAAACTAGCTAAAGTACAAAAAATAAAAAAGAACTAAATTACAAAAAATAAAAAAATATTTACAAACATTTGAAAAATATTACACCAATTTTAAACTAATTACACCTACTCTAAGCCCCCTAAAAAAATAACAAAGCCCCCCAAAATAAAAAAATGCCCTACCCTATTCTAAATTACAAAAGTTCAAAGCTCTTTTACCTTACCAGCCCTGAAAAGGGCCCTTTGCGGGGCATGCCCCAAAGAATTCAGCTCTTTTGCCTCTAAAAAAAAACATACAATACCCCCCCAACATTACAACCCACCACCCACATACCCCTAATCTAACCCAAACCCCCCTTAAATAAACCTAACACTAAGCCCCTGAAGATCTCTCTACCTTGTCTTCACCACACCGGGTCCCAATCTGTCCAGAAGAGCCTCCGAAATCTTCATCCAAGCCCAAGCGGGGGGCTGAAGAGTGACGTCCATCCTCCTGCTGAAGTTTGGATCCAAGCGGCGGCTGAAGAAATCCATCATCGGGCTGAAGTCTTGATCCAAGCGGGCGCTGAAGAAGTCCGTCATCGGGATGAAGTCTTCTACGAAGCGGCATCTTCAATCTTCTTCCGGAGCGGAGCCATCTTCTTCCCAGCCGACGCGGATCCATCCTCTTTGACCGACACCTACTCGCCGAATGACAGTTCCTTTAAATGACGTCATCCAAGATGGCGTCCCTCGAATTCCGATTGGCTGATAGGATTCTATCAGCCAATCGGAATTAAGGTAGGAAAATTCTGATTGGCTGATGGAATCAGCCAATCAGATTCAAGTTCAATCCGATTGGCTGATCCGATCAGCCAATCAGATTGAGATCGCATTCTATTGGCTGATCAGAACAGCCAATAGAATGCGATCTATCAGCCAATCGGAATTCGAGGGACGCCATCTTGGATGATGTCATTTAAAGGAACCGTCATTCGGCGAGTAGGCGTCGGTCGAAGAGGATGGATCCGCGTCGGCTGGGAAGAAGATGGCTCCGCTCCGGAAGAAGATTGAAGATGCCGCTTCGTAGAAGACTTCATCCCGATGATGGACTTCTTCAGTGCCCGCTTGGATCAAGACTTCAGTCCGATGATGGATTTCTTCAGCCGCCGCTTGGATCCAAACTTCAGCCGGAGGATGGACGTCACTCTTCAGCCCCCCGCTTGGGCTTGGATGAAGATTTCGGAGGCTTTTCTGGACAGATCGGGACCCGGTGTGGTGAAGACAAGGTAGAGAGATCTTCAGGGGCTTAGTGTTAGGTTTATTTAAGGGGGGTTTGGGTTAGATTAGGGGTATGTGGGTGGTGGGTTGTAATGTTGGGGGGGGTATTGTATGTTTGTTTTTTACAGGCAAAAGAGCTGAATTCTTTGGGGCATGCCCCGCAAAGGGCCCTTTTTAGGGCTGGTAAGGTAAAAGAGCTTTGAATTTTTGTAATTTAGAATAGGGTAGGGCATTTTTTTATTTTGGGAGGCTTTGTTATTTTATTAGGGGGCTTAGAGTAGGTGTAATTAGTTTAAAATTGTTGTAATATTTTTCAAATGTTTGTAAATATTTTTTTTATTTTTTGTAACTTAGTTCTTTTTTATTTTTTGTACTTTAGTTAGTATATTTAATTGTATTTATTTGTAGGAATTGTATTTAATTTATTTATTGATAGTGTAGTGTTAGGTTTAATTGTAGATAATTGTAGGTATTTTTATTTAATTAATTTATTGATAGTGTAGTGTTAGGTTTAATTGTAACTTAGGTTAGGATTTATTTTACAGGTAATTTTGTAATTATTTTAACTAGGTAGCTATTAAATAGTTATTAACTATTTAATAGCTATTGTACCTGGTTAAAATAATTACAAAGTTGCCTGTAAAATAAATATTGATCCTAAAAGAGCTACAATATAATTATAATTTATATTGTAGCTATATTAGGGTTTATTTTACAGGTAAGTATTTAGATTTAAAAAGGAATAATTTATTTAATAAGAAATAATTTATTTCGTTAGATTTAAATTATATTTAACTTAGGGGGGTGTTAGGGTTAAGGTTAGACTTAGCTTTAGGGGTTAATAAATGTATTATAGTAGCGGTGAGCTCCGGTCGGCAGATTAGGGGTTAATACTTGGAGTTAGGTGTCGGCGATGTTAGGGAGAGCAGGGTTATTGAGGCGGGAGTGACGCGGATTAGGGGTTAATACATTTATTATAGTAGCGGTGCGGTCCGGTCGGCAGATTAGGGGTTAATAAGTGTAGGTAGGTGGAGGCGACGTTGGGGGCGGCAGATTAGGGGTTAATAAATATTATGTAGTTGTCGGCGGTATTAGGGGCAGCAGATTAGGGGTACATAGGGATAACGTAGGTGGCGGCAGTGTGCGGTCGGCAGATCAGGGGTTAAAAATTTTAATAGAGTGGCGGCGATGTGGGGGGGCCTCGGTTTAGGGGTACATAGGTAGTTTATGGGTGTTAGTGTACTTTAGAGCACAGTAGTTAAGAGCTTTATAAACCGGCCTTAGCCCAGAAAGCTCTTAACTACTGACTTTTTTCTGTGGCTGGAGTTTTGTCGTTAGATTTCTAATGCTCACTTCAGCCACGACTCTAAATACCAGCGTTAGAAAGATCCCATTGAAAAGATAGGATACGCAATTGACGTAAGGGGATCTGCGGTATGGAAAAGTTGCGGCTGGAAAGTGAGCGTTAGACCCTTTAATGACTGGCTCCAAATACCAGAGGGCGGTAAAAACCAGCGTTAGGAGCCTCTAACGCTGGTTTTGACGGCTACCGCCCAACTCTAAATCTAGGCCTAAAGCTGCAGTTTTCATTGTTAAAATATTCTCAGATATGAAGGTTCAAAATAATTTAGTTTACAATTTGTGTTTAGTGGGCCTTTAAATGTATTGAGATGTTTTACTGTATTATTTACTGTCAGCTTATTTGGTATTTTTGTTATTTTAAAAACAGGTATCAAAGACTTAGCTTGATGAATTTTAGTCTTTCAACCTAATTTGCTATATTATTTTGTAACAGTACATTTAAATATTAATATTGCTACATTTAATATTTGAATGTTACATTAAAGGGACAGTCTACTTGAAAATTGTTATTGTTTAAAAAGAAAGATAATTCCTTTATTACTTATTTTTCTGGTTTTGCATAACTAACATTGTTATATTAATATACTTTTTACCTCTATGATTACCTTGTATCTAAACCCCTTATTTTATTTTACAATATTGCATTATAGCCAATCAATGCTGGTTCTTGCATAACCAGTATCATTCTCCACAAGAGTATAATTTTATCTATATGGCCCACATGTCTAGCTGTTGTGCAAGCACTTAGATAAGGGGCAGCCTGCTGGGACTTAGACACAGGCAAACAGGTAAATGAATATAGCAATGTTAGTTATGCAAAGCTCAATAATGGGTAGTAAATGTGTTAAAGGACCAGTAAACACAGCGGATTTGCATAATCAACAAATGCAAGATAACGAGACAATACAATAGCATTTACTCTGAATTTCAAATGAGTAGTAGATTCTTTTTTAACACATTTCAAAATTATGTATATTTCCACTCCCCCTGTACCATGTGATAGTAATCAGCCAATCACAAATGCATATACGTATAGTCTGAGTTCTTGCACATGCTCAGTAGGAGCTGGTGACTCAAAAAAAGTGTAAATATAAAAGACACATTATTTTTAATGAAAGTAAATTGGAAAGTTGTTTAAAATTACATGCTGTATCTGCATCATGAAAATTTAATAAAACTTGAGTGCCCCTTTAAATATATTGCTAGAATGAATTCTTAATATATGTTTAGACTAAAAAGCTAGGCATTTCCTAAGTTTTTTCATTTATTTACGATTTTAAACTCTAGCATTATTTAAACAGCAAATAGTTTAATACACTTCTAAAAACATGAGACCATAATTTACAACATGGATAACTGATATCTTTGTATGTGCCCTCACAAATATATTTATAAAAATAAACCTTCTATAATCCCATCTAAGGGGCATATTTATCCAGCTCCGTATGAAGCTTGATGCTCCGTGTTTCCAGCGAGCCTTCAGGCTCGCCGGAAACAGAAGTTATGAAGCAGTGGTCTAGAGACCTCTGCTCCATAACCTGTCCGCCTGCTCTGAGACGGCGGACAGAAATCAACCCGATCAAATACGATAGGGTTGATTGACACCCCCTGCTAGAGGCTGATTTGCCGCAAATCTACAGGGGGCCGCATTGCATCAGCAGTTCACAAGAACTGCTAGTGCAATGATAAATGCCGACAGCGTATGCTGTCGGCACTTATCAATGTGCAGCGGACATGATCTGCTATATTGGATCATGTCCGCTTGCACCATAGAAAATAGGCCCATAAATTTATACCATTTCAAACATGTTAAAAAATGACATTCTACTCACTATGAGGTCACTAACAATCTTTCAAAAAACTTATCTAATATTTTTAAAAGAAAATCACCATTAAAATCTATGGCTATTTTTGTAGATTTAATAATCAATTATTTAATATGTTTTTCTGTTCTGATCGTCGCTTATAATAAAAAGAAGCATTTAAAAGAAGAAAAAAAAATTACGTTTCATTCTCCCAGGAACATGTTTTTAACCAAAATAAATATCTTTATATTTGCTTTTTATTATAGTGATAATAATATTACTTAAAACATTTTTTAATAAGAAACTAAATAATAAAGCATGAAATCATGTATTAATTTAAATACATAAGTGACAGCCATTCAACAAATGATTCCTCATGAGAGCAATCTTTTGAAATGGAATATCTTTTTTAACTCAATTTTACAGCTTGGAGGTAGCATCTGGATGTGTATATGACTCAGTGACTATATATGACGGCCTCCCACAGAACTCTCCTCTGATAGCAAAAATATGCACACCTGGTCAAAACACTTCATTCATCTCTACCTCAAATATCATGGGCGTTGTATTCCAAACTGATTCCAGCTTTCAGAGATATGGTTTCCAGGCTGTATACACATCAGCATACAGAAACAGCAGCACACCAGGTACTTATTTAACAGTATATTTTTAAGGGAGAATATATTGATTATTTTTTTCTTGAAAAGTAATGAGTAAAAAGAGTTGAAAAATGTAAAATACATATTTTTTTTTTAAATCTTCACTTCTAGGTGCTGTGTTAAAGTAAAGACTACAATTTTAAGTTTGATTTAAGGGAGATGCACAAAAGCTATAGGAGTATGAGTGAAGTCATTTTCTCTACAAAAACACGTAGACTGAGATTACATTGTTGGTTTTAATCACTGTTGGCTACCTATTTAAAGGGCAGTAGTTTAGAAAGCTGTCAAATGTTCATTTTACACTACTGGACTTACGCTAGGACTAATGTATTACTAGAGAATTATTCAACCTTTTAGTGAATCTTTGTAAAATTGTCTTTTTCTTAAAAACATTTGAAAGTTATAACAAAGTGGTTGTCCAACACTAGTCTATAAAGTCTCCAAATATGCCAGAGTTTCAGAAGCAACCATCTTAAAAGCAGATACGTCATCCAGGATTAGTTTATTTGACTATTTCTCACTGAATCATGGCTGTGTTCCTTGATTGGAGTTTGACATCTCTATTCTAATTTATCATTTAAATTGAATTACAGCATATAATTCCATGGCCTTTTTTTGCAGTCAATTGCGGAGGAATCATAAATAATCACTGGGGATACATTGAGAGCCCATCCTACCCATATTCACACAGTGCTGCAGATTGTGTCTGGCATTTACAAGTCGGAGCTGGCAATCGAATCCAAATACAGTTTATAGATTTTGCGTAAGTAACATAGACATTGCAGAATATGAAGATTATGATCTTGTGAAATTTCCTGAAAACAATGTTATTCGAAGGTAAAAAAAAAAAAAAAAACTCCAGAAATTCTATTGTTGTAGGAGTGTTTATATAAATTTCTTTAATGAAATGCTTTTTCATTGGAGGAGGTTTTTAGATATGTCTTTCTCTTATGCTCAGCTATATTCAGAGCCAAATTTATACATGTAAAATAGCAACACACTGAAATCTGGATTTTCACAGAATTTAGTGTGTTGTTTCCCAGGTTTTAAATTTAGCTACAAAAAATAGCCAAACAGAAGGAAGGGCTGCCTTCTTCCATATTCAAAGGTACCCGAAAACCTCATAATGCACATCTAGTGTTTATTAGATGTGTGCATTCAGATTCTTTGTGAGGATCCGAATGTGGAAGTAAGGCGCTGCTCGTTCCCTTCAGATATTTTTTGTAGACAGATTGATTCCTCTAAAAGATCCCCACTCTAAGATCAGTGCAAATCTAGATCTTAGAGTGGGGATCTTTTACAGGAATCAATCCTGCTACGAAAATATTTGAAGGGAACGAGTGGCTCCTTACTAGTGCATTTGAATCCTCACAAAGGATTCAAATGCACACATCTAGTGTTTATCTCTTATACATAAATTTAAGTTGTGGAGCAGGTATGATGTAATTTTATACAGGCGTATCTATGCCATTAGTGGACAGATATATATCTCTTTACTAATGATAATAGGTTCAAGTTCTCTTTTGTTGCATTTTCTTTCATTCTTACCTTATTGATGATTTTTATCAACAGACTTGAAAATTCCCCTTCTTGTTCATTTGGATTTGTGTCAGTTTATGATGGGACACCCCAAAATTCTCCATTACTTGGGAAATTTTGTGGAACATACAGACACAACTTTACCTCCTCCTCAAACAGTTTAAGTGTTGTCTACTCAAGTAAAGGAAGTAGCAGCAGCCTTGTCAGAGGGTTCCGTGCCAGTTATGTTTCTGTATATCAAAGTAATCAGAATGGTAAGTGTGGTGCTGAACAAAACACATGCCTTCACTGTATGAGTTGGAAACTAAAGGCCCATAATAACCAAAATGCAGCGCTAGTTGCACATAGTTTTCCATCTGTAATGCAATATTCAAACAAACAAAAATCCAGAGAAAAAAGGTAATTATTAAGTTAAGTTATTTTAAATTAAAATAAATAAATAAAAAAACCTCATAATGGGGGCTCTAGCAGCGTTCACATTCTAAACTATTTAAGAACAGAATGGGTAAAGCACCCACTAGTGGAGAATACATGTATAGCACTCTAGAGTCATAGACATATAGGGGCATATTTATCAAAATGCGAGCGGACATGATACGATGTAGCGTATCATGTCTGCTGCACATTGATAAATGCTGACTGCATACGCTGTTGGCATTTATCATTGCACAAGCAGTTCACCAGAACTGCTTGTGCAATACCGCCCCCCTGCAGATTCGCAGCCAATCACCCGATCGTATTCGATCGGGTTGATTTCAGTCCACCGCATCAGAGCAGGCGGACAAGTTATGAAGCAGCGGCCTTTAGACCGCTGCTTCATAACTTCTGTTTCCAGCTAGCCTGAATGCTCGCCAGAAACAAGGGGCATCAAGCTCCGAATGGATAATTCGGCCCCTTAATGTCTTATCACCTTATTTGACAACAGATAGTCCCTACCGACAAGGAAGGGAAAAGATCCAATACTATAACATAACTTGTAATGTTTAATCTAAAATATAAAGGAAGGATAATTAAAAACATACTTGTGTATAGCTCTGTATGTGCTTAGATTCACATATATAATGGATTTGTGCTTAGATACCACTGTTGACAAGGAGAATAAATGGGAATAGTAACAGAATATAAGGTTCAGTGACTTGCCCTTGGGCAAAATGTAAGCTTATATTTTTTATAATATTATTTGGTTGGTAACACTTGATATAATTCATACGCTCAGAGAATTTTAGCTCAGTTAGGGTTTAGATAGTAGTAAAATTGGCAGTTATGGATATATTCACTATATTTATTATCAATCTCAAGGGGAATATGTAACCAGGTCGTTAAAGGAATCCTGACAATTATCAACTGTTTGTACATTAAGACAATAGAAACCTGACATAGTTTCCTCTTGGTAGTAGGAAATACATGACAGGCTTGTGGCTTACAGTGAATGTTATCAGGTTTAAATAAGCTGAAATGAAATGTAGTGCGGCCCATAAAAAGCAGAGTACTACCTACATACATATAACAATTTGAGCACAATCAGAAAAGCGTTATAAAATATAATGCTACTGGCTGCTGTTAAGTTTAACAGTTATGCCTTGATTATAGCTGTGTGTTTGTGACAGTGATAATAGCTTTTTCGGTAATGATAAGATTGCTGTAAGAGCGTAAGTGTAGTAATAGGGTGCTGGTAAAAGCTGTACTCTTTCTGTCTGTTTGTCTTACCTGGTCAGGTTTGTTAAAGTACATTAGTTAGTCAATGATCGAAAGTAACACAGATTAAACAGCATGTATTTTGCTAATATTTGAGAGTAATATCAGGCTTATAGTTTGCAACCAATGTTCTTACATTAACTGCCAGATTTGTATATAAAAAGTAACAAATAAACTAGAATAATATATTCATGAGTAAACTATGCCTATAGGTAAATAGCATACCTAGATAGTAAATCCAGATTAAAATTAGCTGTTGCTGTAGGATTTGCTTGAATTTTCGGACTTGCATCCTAATGGAAAAGCCATGGCCCACAAAGAATTATCAAAGAAACTGCAAGATCTGATTGTATAAAAGTACCAATCAGGAGGGGATTAAAAGAATATCAAAATCACTGGATGTACCATGGAGCACTGTCAAAACCATCATCAATGAGAGGAGAAAATGTGGCACCACAGAGACATTGGAAATATCAGGACAACCCTTTAAAGTTGTTGAGAGGACAAGAATAACATTAATCAGGGAGGCTATCAAGTGGAAGGAGCTACAGATGTAAAATGTATGGCAGGTACCAGATACTCCTTGCATGTGAGTACTATGGCCCATATTTATCAAGGTCTGTCGGACCTGATCCGACAGTGCGGATCAGGTCCGACAGACCTCGCTGAATACGCCGAGCAATACGCTTGCCATATTCAGCATTGCACCAGCAGCTCACAAGAGCTGCTGGTGCAACGCTGCCCCCTGCAGACTCGCGGCCAATCGGCCGCCAGCAGGGGGTGTCAATCGAGTACGATCGGGTTGATTTCCGGAGATGTCTGTCTGCCTGCTCAGAGCAGGCGGACAGGTTATGGAGCAGCGGTCTTTGTGGCCGCTGCTTCATAACTGCTGTTTCTGGCGAGCCTGCAGGCTCGCCAGAAACACAGGGCATCAAGCTCCATTCAGAGCTTGATAAATATGCCCCATTCTCTCATATTTTGCACATATGTGTGCTATGGGGTAGGGATGCAAGACAGAAACACTTTCTTACAAAAAGCAACATCCAAGCACTTCTAAATTATGGCAAAAGATTAATTCAGTAACCCCGTACCAGTTGGGAAATGTGCTATGGTCTGACAAAGTTGTATTTTTTGACCTAAATTATAAAAGATATGTTTGGCGTAAAGAAGATAAAGCCTATTATCCATGGAACACTATACAAACTTTGAAGCATGGTGGTGGTAGCATCATGCTTTGGGGCTGCCTTTTCTCAGCTGGGTCAGGAGCTTTTGTTAAGATAGATCGGATAATAAATAGCTCCATATATCAAAATATTTTGGCACAAAATCTGTTGGCCTCTGTCGGAAAGTGGAAGAATTTTACATTCCCCCATGACAATGACCAAAAGCACACATCCAAGTTGACCAAGGCATGGCTGCCAGAAAAGGAAAATCAAAGTCTTGGAATGGCCCAGTCAGAGCCCAGACCTCAATCAAATCAAAATAACACCTGTAGAATTATCTAAAAAGAGAGCTGTACACAGGAGACCCCCTCACAATTTTAAGGAACGAAGAGTGGGATACAATTCTGAAGTCTAGAGGTGCAAAGTTAATAGTGACTTATACAAAGACTTGCTGCTGTAATTAATGTTTAATTAGTATTTGTTTTTTTCTTTGGATTTTTATTTTTTTGGAAGAACACATTGCAGATGGAAAAAGTCTGACATTTACATTGCTGCTATTTTCTGGGTTAAAATTTGAAAAAAAAAGAATGCAGTTTCATAAGGGTGTGTAGGCTTTTTATGTCCACTATACATTGAACTTACAAATTCAATGTAAATCAAAGACTTTTGCTTATCTATAATACAAGTTATTTATGAAGTATGTATCTGTTTAAAGGGATAGGCAAGTCAAAATTAAACTTTCGTGATTCAGGTAGAATGTTTAATTTTTAGACATTTTTAAATTCACTAATATTTTCAAATTTACTTTGTTCTCTTGGTATCATTTTATGAAAAAAATGTACAAATATTACACTACTGGGAGCTTGGTGGTTATTTGCGGCTGCACATATTTGTCTCTATTTTAAGCTATCTCCCAGTAGAACAATTTTGCTTGGAAATAGATTTTTACTATGTGTTTAATCCCTTTGCAGGGGTTAAACACATAGTTACATACAATCAATAGTGCAATAAAAAATAATTACCTTTTTGCTCTTTTACATCCATTTAAGTAAGTTAAATAAACATCTAATTTACTCACTATTTTAAACCACATTGTCTAAGATGTTTTAAATGAATAAGTTACAAATGTGTTATATCAGTGATTGACAACTTTCTAACACGAGGGCCACAGATCAATATTGAAGAAGCCTTAGGGGCTGCTTATAAACTTACGTCTATTAAATACACAGACCATATTTCCTGTCTAGTGCCACAGGACCAGTTTCAGGTAAGATTGCAAGGTCTGCTCTTCTCCTCTACAGATGGCTCATTTGATTTGTGGGTATCTCAAGCAAATATTTTTACTTCCACTTTTTCCTGGGACCACAAATCTATGGCACATATTTTGAGTTCTTCTTTTTCCAGGGAGGCACAAAAACTAGCACTAAAGGACACATGTGGCCCTTGGGCCACACATTGGCCATTGCTTTTTAAAATGACACACTTCTTATAGGATGTTGATCCACAAGAAAGTAAAATACATTTTCAGGGGAATTTAACTATAGATTCTGTAGTATTAAGCTTTTGTTTTAATGACATTACTTAATTGTGAAATTCATAACTGACTTTTTTCTGTTTCCTCTTTGCAGTGACTCTGTCATGTACATCAGATTACATGCAAGCACAGATTTCAATATGGTACCTTCAGTCTTTGGGTTATTCAGCAAATGACGTTTTCTTGAATGACCCTAATTGTCGTCCCAACATTTATGGGAGCTGGGTGACATTTTACATATATTACAATCAATGTGGTACAACAAGACAGGTATGATAACAGTTTGCAGAGCGTCATAGCATAGACTCAATGGTGTTATTTATTTAAGAAATGTATATTGCAAATAATACCACTGTCCATCTTGTGCTCTTTAAATTAATACAGTACTTACAGGGATGTGAATTCACAAATGTTTTATTTTGTGATTCAGATAGAGAGGCCTATTTGTCAACCGCAAATACGCTGGAATTCTGCAGCGTAATTGTGGCAAGCTTGATTCCCCTTAGTTATCAAACTCTACAAACCGGCAAAAGTAGAAATCTGTGACGTAACATACGATCCGCCGGTGTCAGTCCGACACAGATCAATGCTTACGTCATTAAAGATTTTCCAAATGCAAATTTGGCGCTATCTGACTACTTTTACTAGTTAACAAATGTCTAACAGGTATGCTTGCCACTTTTCCGGCCCAGCGTACCTGCTTTTCAATCCGCCACCCTGGAGGCGGCGGATGCCATAGGAATCAATGGGAGTCGGAAAGCAACGAAAGCTCATGATCGATGCTGCCCAATATCCCATTGATTCCTAGGGGAGAATAAAAGTTACGTTTACACCTAACACCCTAACATGTACCCCGAGTCTAAACACCCCTAATCTGCAGCCCCCTACAATGCCGCCACCTACATTATAATTATTAACCCCTAATATGCTGCCCCACCACCGCTGCCACCTACATTATACTTATTAACCCCTAATCTGCCGCCCCTACACCGCCGCCACCTGCATTATACTTATTAACCCCTGTTCTGCCGTACCGACACCGCCGTCACCTAAATAAAAGTCATTAACCCCTATCCCGCCACTCCCGGAGCCCACCGCAACTAACTAAAGGTATTAACCCCTAATCTATCTATCTAGCATATATCTATTTATCTATCTATGCATCTATCTATCTATCTATCTATCTAGAAGCATACCTATGTTAATTAAAATAAAGTGCAATTGTGCTGCTATTGAGCAAGATTTTTTTTTATTTATTAAAATCATGTTGCCACTCATTCGGCTAGATTACGAGTTTTGCGTTAGGGATAAAAAGCAGCGTTAGCCGGTCCTAACGCTGCTTTTTAACGCCCGCTGGTATTACGAGTCTTGAAGGTATAGGCTCACCGCTCACTTTTTTAGCCAGACTTGGAAATACCGCAAATACAATTACGTAAATTGCATATCCTCTTTTTTTCAATGGGACTTGCATAGCGCTGGTATTCCGAATCTGCCAAAAAGTGAGCAGTAGACCCTCTCCTGTCAAGACTGGTACCGCATTTTAAAGTCAGTAGTTTTAGAGTTTTACACTACAACGCCGTAGCATAAAACTCTTAACTAAAGTCCTAAAAAGTACACTAACACCCATAAACTACCTATTAACCCCTAAACCGAGGCCCTCTCGCATCGCAAACACCAGTGACGTGCAGTGAGGTCAGAGGCAGGTGAGCCACTGGCTAGGATATGCCTTCATTCTTTAGATATCCTTTGTTGAAGAAATAGCAATGTACATGGGTGAGCCAATCACATGAGGTATCTATTGTGCAGCCACCAATCAGCAGCTACTGAGCATATTTAGATATGATGTTCAACAAAGGATATCAAGAGAATGAAGGAAATTAGATATTAGATGTAAATTGGACAGAGGGGGTGGGAGAGACAGGGAGAGAGAGATAGACAGAGAGACAGAGGGGAAGAGAGAGAGACAAAGAGACAGAGGAGAGAGAAACAGAGGGTAGAGAGACAGAGAAAGAGACCATGGGGGAGAATGAGACATGTAAGGAGAGAGACAGAGGGGGTGGGAGAGACAGGGAGAGAGAGAAGGATAGAGAGAGAGACAGAAAGAGAGAGACAGGGGGAGAGAGAAAGAGAGACACAGAGGGGAGAGAGAGAGACAGAGGGGGTGGGAGAAAGGGAGAGACAGAGGGGGAGGGAGAAAGGGAGAGACAGAGGGGGAGGAAGAGAGAGAGACAGGGGAGAGGAAGAGAGAGAGACAGAGGGGAGAGAGAGAGAGAGAGACAGAGGGGAGAGAGAGAGAGAGAGACAGAGGGGAGAGAAAGAGAGAGAGAGACAGAGGGGAGAGAGAGAGAGAGACAGAGGGGAGAGAGAGAGACAGAGGGGAGAGAGAGAGACAGAGGGGGATGGAGAAAGGGAGAGACAGAAGAGAGAGAGAGAGAGACAGAGGGGAGAGGGAGAGAGAGAGAGAGAGAGAGAGAGAGGAGTGAGAGAGACAGAGGGGGAGGGATAGAGAGACAGAGGGGGAGGGCTAAAGAGACAAAGGGGAGGGATAAATAGACAGAGGGGGAGGGATAGAGAAACAGAGGGGAGAGAGGGGAGAGAGAGAGAGAGAGAGAGGTACAGAAGGGAGAGAGAGACAGAGGGGAGAGAGAGAGGCAGAGAGGGAGGGATAGAGAGACAGATGGGGAGGGATAGAGAGACAGAGGGGGAGGGATAGAGAGACAGAGGGGGAGGGATAGAGAGACAGAGGGGGAGGGATAGAGAGACAGAGGGGGAGGGAGAGAGAGACAGAGGGGGAGGGAGAGAGAGACATAGGGGAGAGAGAGACAGAGGGGAGAGAGAGAGAGAGACAGAGGGGAGAGAGAGAGAGACAGAGGGGGGAGAGAAAGAGAGACAGAGGGGAGAGAGAAAGAGAGACAGAGGGGAGAGAGAGAGAGACAGAGGGGAGAGAGAGAGACAGAGGGGAGAGAGAGAGACAGAGGGGAGAGAGAGAGAGAGAGAGCGAGAGAGAGACAGAGGGGAGAGAGAGAGAGGGGAGAGAGAGAGAGGGGAGAGAGAGAGAGACAGAGACAGAGGAGAGAGAGAGAGAGACAGAGGGGAGAGAGACAGAGGGGAGAGAGAGAGGGAGAGGGGAGAGACAGAGACAGAGAGAGAGAGACAGAGGGGAGAGAGAGACAGACAGAGGGGAGGGAGAGACACAGACAGAGGGGAGAGAGAAAGACACAGACAGAGGGCAGAGAGAGAGACAGAGGGGAGAGAGAGAGAGAGAGACAGAGGGGAGAGAGAGATAGACAGAGGGGAGAGAGAGAGATAGACAGAGGGGAGAGAGAGAGAGAGAGACAGAGGGGAGAGAGAGAGACAGAGGGGAGAGAGAGAGACAGAGGGGAGAGAGAGAGAGACATAGGGGAGAGAGAGAGAGATGGGAGAGAGAGAGACAGACAAGAAAAAAAAAGTTGAAAAAAAAAGTTGAAAAAAAAAAATTGCACCAGTACCATAGTATGTGTCACTCACCACCACACAGCTCAGTAGCTCACACATACAAGAGACCACTTAGGAATTAGGGTTCTGCAATCTGCACAATGATGACCACATATGAAACCAAACAAGGTCCTTACCAAGAACTGAAGATCAGCTCAGCTGCTGACTCACCTCACGACACCACAGTCCACTCTCCACACCCAGGTTGTCACTCACTGTCTCACCATTGCACCGCTGCCTCTCTCAGTCTAGTAGTCTAGTCTAGCCTGGTCTCTTTCTCTCTGTCTTCCCGCCCGACGTCCAGAGTGACTTTGATGGCGTCACTCATGAGCAGTGCACTCTGATTGGCTGGGGAATTGGCTGGGCTCCGGAGGCGTTAAGAGAGCAGCCTCTTGGGAGCAATATGGGCCGCAAACTTAGAGACTTAACCACTGGGTGGCAGTCTCTGCGGGTCCCATATAAAAAAATACCCTCAGACATCCATATTGCGCAAAGGGAAGGCAGCTGAACGGCTCAGCGCCTCTCCTTCCTTGCGCAATATGGATGACTATATTGAATAATAATAAAAAAAAATACTTTTGCACTTTTGAACAGTGGGGAAATGGTGGGGGGTATACAAACAAAAAAATAAAAAATAAAATAAAAAATAAAATAAAAAATATATATATATTTTTTTACAAATTATTACAACAAAGTGTAATTACACACAGAGGACAGGTGAGGCGCTGCCTCACCTGCCTCCTATGACTGCACGTCACTGGCAAACACTATAATAAATGTTTTAACCCCTAATCTGCTGAGCCGGTCATCGCCACCACTATAATAAATATATTAACCCCTAAACCGCCGCACTCCCGCTTCGCAAACATTAGTTAAATATTATTAACCCATAATCTGCCATCCCTAACATCGCTGACACCTACCTACATTTTTTAACCCATAATCTGCCGCCCCAACATCACCGCCACTATACTAAATTTATTAACCCCTAAATCTAAGTCAAACCTTAACCCTAACCCCCCATAACTTAAATATAATTAAAAGAAATCTAAATAAATATTCCTATCATTAACTAAATTATTCCTATTTAAAACTAAATACTTACCTGTAAAATAAACCCTAAGCTAGCTACAATATAACTAATAGTTACATTGTATCTAGCTTAGGGTTTATTTTTATTTTACAGGCAAGTTTGTATTTATTTTAACTAGGTAGAATAGTTATTAAATAGTTATTAACTATTAAATAACTACCTAGCTAAAATAAATACCAATGTACCTGTAAAATAAAACGTAACCTAAGTTACACTAACACCTAACACTACACTATAATTAAATGAATTCCCTAAATTAAATACAATTAAATACAATGAAATAAAATTTGCTAAAGTACAACCCCCCCACTAAATTACAGAAATTATTAACAAATTACAAGATTTTTAAACTAATTACACCTAATCTAATCCCCCTAACAAAATAAAAAAGTCCCCCCAAAATAAAAAAAAGCCCTACCCTACACTAAATTACAAATAGCCCTTAAAAGAGTCTTTTGCAGGGCATTGCCCCAAAGTAATCAGCTCTTTTACCTGTAAAACAAATTACAAATCCCCCCAACATTAAAACCCACCACCCACACAACCAACCCTACTCTAAAACCCACCCAATACCCCCTTAAAAAAAACCAGCCAATAGGATTGAAGTTCAATCCTATTGGCTGATCCAATCAGCCAATAGGATTGAGCTGGCATTCTATTGGCTGATTGGAACAGCCAATAGAATGCCAGCTCAATCCTATTGGCTGATTGGATCAGCCAATAGAATGCCAGCTCAATCCTACAGCCAATAGAACGCTAGCTCAATCCTATTGGCTGATTGGATCAGCCAATAGGATTGAACTTCAATCCTATTGGCTGATTGCATCAGCCAATAGGTTTTTTTCTACCTTAATTCCGATTGGCTGATAGAATTCTATCAGCCAATCGGAATTGAAGGGACACCATCTTGGATTACGTCATTTAAAGGAACCTTCATTCAGTGTTAGCCGTCGGATGAAGTGATTGCTCTGCGTCAGATGTCTTGAAGATGGACCTGCTCCGCGTCGGATGGATGATGATAGAAGATGCCATCTGGATGAAGACTTCTGCCCGTCTGGAGGACCACTTCGCCCGGCTTGGATGAAGGCTTCCCCCGGCTTTGTTGAGGACTTAGGCCCGATTGGATGAAGACTTCTCCCGGTAAGGTGATCTTCAAGGGGTTAGTGTTAGGTTTTTTTAAGGGGGTATTGGGTGGGTTTTAGAGTAGGGTTGGTTGTGTGGGTGGTGGGTTTTAATGTTTGGGGGGATTTGTAATTTTTTTTACAGGTAAAAGAGCTGATTACTTTGGGGCAATGCCCCGCAAAAGGCCCCTATTTGTAATTTAAATTATATTTAAGTTAGGGGGGGTTAGGGTTAGGGTTATACTTAGGTTTAGGGGTTAATAAATTTAGAATAGTTGCGGCCACGTTGGGGGTGGCAGATTAGGGGTTAATAGTTATAATGTAGGTGTCGGCGGTGTTGGGGGCGGCAGATTAGGGGTAAATAAGTGTAAGATTTGGGGTGTTTAGACTCAGGGTTCATGTTAGGGTGTTAGGTGTAAACATTCATTTTATTTCCCCATATGAATCAATGGGGCTGCGTTAAGAGCTAAACGCTGCTTTTTTGCAGGTGTTAGACTTTTTTTCAGCCGGCTCTCCCTGTTTATTCCTATGGGGAAATTGTGCACGAGCACGTTACACCAGCTCACCGCTAACGTAAGAAGCGCTGGTATTGGAGTAAGATGTGGAGCAAAATTTTGCTCAACGCTCACTTTTTGTCTGTTAACGCCGGGTTTGTAAAAACCCGTAATACTAGCGCTGTCTGTAAGTGAGCGGTGAGCATAAACTGCTCGTTAGAACCGCATAGCCTCTAACGCAAAGCTCGTAATCTCGCTGATTGTTTGTTGTGTAACTAAGATTTGCAGAAATTCTTTTCTAATTTTATTGTGTTTTGTAA
Organism: Bombina bombina; assembly: GCF_027579735.1. Lineage (NCBI taxonomy): Eukaryota > Metazoa > Chordata > Amphibia > Anura > Bombinatoridae > Bombina > Bombina bombina. The sequence continues at coordinate 723,268,947 of NC_069502.1, read as the reverse complement.
ATTTTTGGTGGTGTTTTTGAGATGCTGTTGTTCTTCACAGAATGGAGTGAACTATTGTGAGATAGATGCAGCTCTATTGATTATAACAGAGCTGAACTTACAACTTGTGGCTGTGATTAGGGGGAACACAAATCTATTTGAATTTCACTATTTTCGAGTGGCAATATTGCAGCAAGTTTTTTCCTATGAGATATTAGTTTCATGAGCTTTATTGGATCTAGCCCTCTGTCTCTCGGTGCCTGATTATCTGAAGCTCTCTGCTCTGGCGAGATGATCTAGAACATCTCATCAGTATGGCGAGCTCCCTCAAATAATTTTATAAAGGCAAATTTTAGACTGGGATCTGTTTATCTAGCTAAGCAGGGTGCTGTATGCAAAGAAAACACACATACATTGAAATATAATGCTCAAAAAAGCACCAAAAGTGTGACAATCAATTGTTAAATTAATGAATTAATACCAAAGTAAAAGTAGAAACTGCATCCATGGCCTTATATGTTAATTTTCAGTCACCCTCTTGGCAAAAAGGATTGGCTAGACATCACAGTCTAACTTCACAAGATAGGCTTTTGTCACCATCAATCAAGTCTCTGAACAGAAGAACAATTCTGTTTGGCTAGTGCCTGTCTGCATTCTTTGTAATGAATAAATGCATGCTGTTCTTTTGGCCATGCAGACATTCATTTATTTAAACAATTTGTCAATATGATATTAAGTTTTGTAACAAGGCAATTAATAAATATACAAAAATTGTTAAATATTGCAATTGCACAAGAATTATTACACAGGTCTATTTTTAATGTATGCCATTTAGCTGATTACATTACATGTTTTAGGTCAAATATGGCCCTCTTCCTAACACATGGGGGTCACAGACCAATCATTTAGAAAGCTTTAAGGGCCACATATAAATTTGTAAGTACTAAACACACTTAGGGGCCGAACTATCAAGCGGTGGGCGGACATGATTCGCTGTGGCGAAAAATGTCCGCCCAACATCACTAAATGCCGACAGCACATGTTGTCTGCATTTAACATTGAACAAGTATTTCAGTGATATGCTTCTGCAATGCCGTTCCCTGCATATACGCGGCCAATTGGCCGCTAGCAGGGGGTGTCAATCATCATGATTGCCGTCCTCCACCTCAGAGATGGCGGCTGCGTTAAGGAGTAAGACTGCTGCTTCTTAACTTAAAGGGACACTGAACCCAAATTTGTTCATTTGTAATTCAGAAAGAGCATGCAATTTTAAGCAATGTTCTAATTTACTCCTATTATCAATTTTTCATAGTTCTCTTGCTATCATTATTTGAAAAAGAAGGCATCTAAGTTTTTTTTTGGTTTCAGTACTCTGGACAGCACTTTTTTATTGGTGGATGAATTTATCCACCAATCAGCAAGGACAACCCAGGTTGTTCACCAAAAATGGGCCGGCATCTAAACTTACATTCTTACATTTCAAATAAAGATACCAAGAGAATAAAGATAATATGATAATAGGAGTAAATTCGAAATTTGCTTAAAATTTCATGCTCAATCTGAATCACAAAATTAAATTTTTGGGTACAGTGTCCCTTTAAGTTTCAGGCAAGATGGAAACTTCAGGGGTTGATTGCTTGATAAATCTTCCCCATAGAGCTAAATTACAAGTGGAGCGAAAACACCACTAGCACTTTTTGGGTTGCGCTGGTATTACAAGTTTTAAAAAAAACACTAGCACTAGCATTAACCCGAAAATGCAAAACTCCTAACTTGAGTTTTCGTGTGCACATGTATTCCCCATAAAAAATCAATGGAGACAAAAAAGTAATAAAAACCTACTCGCACAAACTACATTGCATTTTTGCATTCCCCATAGAAATCAATGGAGAAAAAAAAGTGAAAAAAAACCACGCTAACATAAGCACCTAGTCTAATAACCCATAAACCGCCATTCCCCCACAATTCAAACAATTTAAATAAACTATTACCCCTAAGCCACCATCCCCCCACAATGAAAATTATCTAAATAAACTATTAACCTCTAAACCGCCATCCCCCCACAATGCAAAGTATACTAACATCTAAAGCTTAAAAAAAATACCTGTAAAATTAAATAAAAACCTAATCTTTCCTTTAAAAATAAAAAACTAAAGCCTAGATTTAGAGTTCTGCATTAGCCGTCAAAAGCAGCGTCAAGGGGTCCTAACGCTGCTTTTGGCCGCCCGCTGGTATTTAGAGTCGGCCAGGTAAAGGTGTACCGCTCACTTTCAAGCCGCGACTTTACCCCTTACGCCAATTGCGTATCCTATCTTTTCAATAGGATCTTCCTAACGCCGGTATTTAGAGTCTTGGCTAAAGTGAGCGGTACACCCTTTACCGACAAGACTCCTAACGCCCATGGAAAGGCTGTAGTTAAGAGCTTTATGGGCTAACGCCGGTATATAAAGCTCTTAACTAAAGTGCTCTAAAGTACACTAACACCCATAAACTACCTATGTATGTAACATCGCCGACACATACATAATATTTATTAACCCCTAATCTGTCCCCCCCAACATCGCCGCTACCTAACTTCAAGTATTAACCCCTAATCTGCCGACCGGACCTCGCCGCTACTGTAATAAATGTATTAACCCCTAAAGCTAAGTCTAACCCTAACCCTAACACCCCCCTAAGTTAAATATAATTTTAATCTAACAAAATAAATTAACTCTTATTAACTAAAGTATTCCTATTTAAAACTAAATACTTACCTGTAACATAAACCCTAATATAGCTACAATATAACAAATAATTATATTGTAGCTATTTTAGGATTTATATTTATTTTACAGGCAACTTTGTATTTATTTTAACTAGGTACAATAGCTATTAAATAGTTATTAACTATTTAATAGTAACCTAGTTAAAATAATTACAAAATTAACTGTAAAATAAATCCTAACCTAAGTTACAATTAAACCTAACACTACACTATCATTAAATTAATTAACTAAATTAACTACCAATACCTACAATTAAATACAATTAAATAAACTAAACAATATTGTAAGTTCCGTAGTTAGAATATTCTTTAGTAAAACACAATAAGATTCAATAGCAAATAAATAAAAATATTATGAGATGTGTGTAGCATCATCAAAATGCTAAGCATACTAAAAGGAATGCAATTTCAGTAAACCACTGTTAACCCTAACATATAGGAATTTAGATAGACTTTATAATTTCAAGACATTTTTTAAAGTAAAACACTAAAGAAGTAAATAACAATACATGCTGTAATAATATAACTGTATTTTTTCCCAAGTATTTCTAGATAACAGTTCTATTGTCATCAACTATTGTTATTTTTTGTCAGGGTGAAAGAGACACAATAAGTTATTCAAACACTGTGCATGCTTACCATTCTGGTCAAGTGATTGAACGCAGCAGAAAGCTACGCTTGAACCTTCGTTGTCAAATGTACCAAAATACAATGGTGGAAATTATGTACCACGCTGATGATGCCAGAGATGTTAACCTGACACGACAAGGCTTGTATCATGCTAGCATGTCCTTCTACTGGAGTCCAAGCTTCAACAACCCTGTGTATCAATCACCATTCTTTGTCCAACTCAACCAGGTCTTATATCTTCAAGCAACATTACACAGTTCTGATCCTAATCTCATCTTGTTTGTAGACACATGTGTGGCATCACCAGATCACAATGATTTTGTAACTCAAACCTATGACTTAATACGCAATGGGTAATTATTTTATTTCAGATTTTTAATTTCCTTCTTCTTTATGTTTATTTTTGCCATCTACTCTGCAGTATAATACATCATTGCAGTGTGCCCGTCCTTTTATAGTTTGTGGGTTATTACAATGAAATAAATTATATTATTTTGATTTTGTTTTACAGAAGATAAGGAAACATACACATCAGAACCATTCTGTACCATTACATTTTTATAAAATTTGAATATAAATATGTGAATGGGGGACTTCATACACATAAATCTGCATTATGTATGGTGGAATTAGTTTTACAACCCTAGACATCTAATTAGCAATATTACATGGTAACACATAAAAGTGATTTTATGCCACAGTACGTTTTAAAATCAATGTTTACTATAGTTATTAGCATGTCTCCCTAGGACTAGGGTGACCATATTGCCGCTTTAAAAAGGGACACATATGAAAATACATGTCAGGGCTGTTTAAAGAAATGTTTTGTATAAGAACCCTGGCATATGTATTTTTCATATGTGTCCCTTCTTAAAGCGGCAATATGGTCAGCCTACCTAGGACCTATATAAAATAAAAATATTAGTGACTGTATTATTAGCTTCCTCACATCTACTCAGCATTTCTCATGTGTCTATACATTTTTTGGGGCTTTTATCTTTTTGCTATTTCTTATATTACAAATTCTTCTACTGATCTTAATTTAAAAATTCTGTATCTCTTCAATTTTTTTTAGGTGTGTAAAAGACTCTACATATACAGCATACTATTCTCCATACTCGAGCCAAGTTCGCTTTGGATTCAGTGCCTTTGGGTTTGTTAACCAATATTCCACTGTTTACCTGCAGTGTAAACTGACAGTGTGTCCAAAATACAGCAGCAATTCAAGATGCACACAGGGTTGTATCACCAGACGCAAAAGGGGGGCAGTACCATCCCATCAACAACTTAATGTTTTACTTGGGCCCATTCAACTTTTGATCTAGAGAATTAATGAACACCATCAATGTTGGGTTCCATACGGGCGAGCAGATTGTGAAATAAAGATATATCAATAAAAATAAATTATTATTTGTGTTAATAATAATTACAACTTTTGTTGTCAATGAATTTGAGTTCTCTGGCAGTGAATATATTAATTATAGTTAATAGATCTTGCTGTAAATACATTTTTTATGAAGCACTTATTTTTAAAATGAATCTCACATGTATGTGGATGTGTTGGCCAAACTTTAAAGAAAAATTGGATAAAATCCAAGGCAGTTGTAGCTTACAGAGATAATAGCACTCCGTTAGTCTTTGAATATATTAATAACACTATGGTGATTTTTTTCTCATTGTACCTTTGATATCTTGTTTTTAATTAAATAAAACTATGTCAGGAAGCCCCGCTGAGTGTTTTGTAATAAATCTTTATCATGTCATTAATGGGGCATTAAATTTATTTTTCATACATTTGCATAGTGCATAATAATAATAATAATAATAATCATAATATAATCAATAGAAGAACTGCTTTGAAAACAATCATCATACAAAATACACACACATATATATATATATTATGATTTTTTTGACAAAATTTCTAATATTTTGAAGTATCCTTTCATATCCTTTGAAATGTCTCTTTAGTAGTCTGTATTTTATCTTCTTTGCTATGGCTAATTCAGGATAGATATGTCCTCCTGCGTTGATCAAGCAGCCACTGTGTAGAATTTTGCAGCACAATGCATTCTAGCCTTTCTGGAGGCACTTGAAAAGTTACAATTTCTAGGTTAAAAAGTAAAATATAACATCTAAGTATGATACTTTATTTTACATTGCATTTTGGAGCACATTCAATAGAGCAGGGTGCCTTATGTTTTGCACAAACAATCAACTAGATTACGAGTTTTGAGCGCTCTAAGGATTTAAACAACCGCCACAAAAGCAGCGTTATTTCACCTCCCTATAGCACTAGTATTACAGGTTTTAAAAAAGCAGACTTGTGTGGGCGATATGGTGGCGTTGAGCTCCATACCACACCCAAATACAAGTGCTGCTTTGACGTGCTCGTGCATGATTTCCCTATAGACATCAATAGGGAGAGCCGGCAAAAAAAATTCTTACACCTGCGTTCGCGGAAATAAAAGCTTCGTTACGCAGCCCCATTGATGTCTATGGGGAAATAAAAAGTTAAGTTTAAAGCTAACACTCTAACATAAACTCGAGTCTAAACACCTCTAATCTGCTGCCCCTAACATCGCCGCCACCTACATACAGTTATTAACCCCTAATCTGCCGCCCCTAACATTGCCGCCACCTACATACAGTTATTAACCCCTAATCTGCCGCCCCTAACATCGCCGCCATGTAAATAATGTTATTAACCCCTAATTTGCTGCTCCTGATGTTGGTGCCTATATACTAAAGTTATTAACCCCTAATCTGCCGCTCCCAATGTCGCCGCCACTATACTAAAGTTATTAACCCCTAAACCTCTGACCTCCCACATCACTACCACTAAATAAATCCATTAACCCCTAAACCTAACCCTAACGTAACCCTACCCCTAACGTAACCCTAAACCTAACCCTAACATCCCCTAACTTTAACATAATAAAAATATAGCTAAATTAAATTTTCAATTAACTAAATAAACCTATTAACCCCTAAACCACCATCCCCCCCACATCACAACAAGCTAAATTAAACTATATTAACCCCTAAACCTAACCTTAAACCTAACCATAACCCCTCCCCTAACTTTAACAAAATTAAAATAGAGCTAATAGTAGCAATTAGTTGTAACTATTAGTTGTAACTATTTTATTTTTATTTCACTGATAAGTTTGTTTTTATTTTAACTAGGTAGACTAGTTAGTAAATAGTTATTAACTATTTATTAACTACCTAGTTAAAATAAATACAAACTTACCTGTGAAATAAAACCTAACCTGCCTTACACTAAAGCCTAACATTACAAAAAAAAATAAACTCTAAAATTACTAAAAATAACTAAATTACAAAAACAAACAAACACTAAATTACAAAAAATAAGAAAAAATTATAAAAAATAAGAAAAGAATTGCACCTAATCTAATAGCCCTATCAAAATTAAAAAGTCCCCCCAAAATAAAAAAAAAACCCTAGCCTACAATAAACTACCAATGGCCCTTAAAAGAAATAATCTCTTTACCTGTAAAAAAAATACAAACACCCCCCAACAGTAAAACCCACCACCCCCACAACCAACACCGCCAAATAAAATAACTATCTTAAAAAAACCTAAGCTAACCATTGACCTGAAAAGGGCATTTGTATGGGCATTGCCCTTAAAAGGGCATTTAGCTCTTTTACATGCCCAGACCCTAATCTAAAAATAAAACCCACCCAAAAAAACCTTAAATAAACCTAACACTAACCCCCCCCCCGACGATCCACTTACAGTTATTGAAGTCCAGCTTGAAGGATCCATCCAGCCGGCAAGAAGTCTTCATCCGGGCGACCTCTTTGATCTTCATCCAGCCGGCGAAGTCCTCATCCAGGCGGCAAGAAATCTTCATCCGCTCCGCGCCAGATGGATGAAGATAGAAAATGCCGTCTGGATGAAGACTTCTCCGGCTGGATGAAGATCGAAGAAGCCGTCTGTATGAAGACTTCTTACCGGCTGGCTGGATCCTTCAAGCGAGACTTCAATAACTGTAAGTGGATTGTCGGGGGTTAGTGTTAGGTTTAATTAAGTTTTTTTTTGGTGGGTTTTATTTTTAGATTAGGGTCTGGGCATGTAAAAGAGCTAAATGCCCTTTTTAAGGGCAATGCCCATACAAATGCCCTTTTCAGGGCAATGGTTAGCTTAGGTTTTTATTGATAGTTAATTTATTTGGGGGGGTTGGTTGTGGGGTTGGTGGGTTTTACTGTTGGGGGGGTGTTTGTATTTTTTTTACAGGTAAAATAATTGATTTCTTCGGGGCAATGCCCCACAAAAGTCCCTTTTAAGGGCCATTGGTAGATTATTGTAGGCTATGGGGTTTTTTTTTTATTTTGGGGGGGCTTTTTTATTTTGATAGGGCTAATAGATTAGGTGTAATTCTTTTTTATTTTTGATAATTCGTAATTTAGTGTTTTTTTTGTAATTTAGTTATTTTTGTTTTTTGGTAATTAGATTTTTAGAGTAGTGATAGGATTTTTTTATGTGTAGCTTAGTTTAATTTAATTGGTAGTTAGTTTAATTTTAGTTTAATAATTATAATAGTTTAATTGTTAGTTTAAAATTAATTTATTTAATTTGACAGGTAAGTTTTAATTTAATTTAAGATAGGGAAATTGTAATTTTAATATAAAGTTAGGGGGTTGTTAGGTTTAGGGGTTAATAGTTTATTTTAGTATATTTCGTTGTGGGGGGGCTTGCGATTTAGGGATTAATAGGTTTATTATAGTGGCGGTGTGGGCGGACGGCAGATTAGGGGTTAATAATATTTAAATAGTGTTTGTGCTGCGGGAGGGCGGCAGTTTAGAGGTTAATAACTTTATTATAGTGGCGACGATGTAAGGGAGTGGCGGAATAGGGGTTAATACATTTTAATAGTGGCGGTCGGTGATGTCCGGAGCGGCAGATTAGGGGCTAATACATTTATTATAGTTTTGCAATGCAGGAGGGCCTCAGTTTAGGGGTTAATAGGTAGTTTATGGGTGTTAGTGTACTTTGTAACACTTTAGTTATGAGTTTTATGTTACAGCTTTGTAATGAAAAACTTATAACTACTGACTTTAGATGGCGGAACGGATCTTGTCATTTTAGAGTGTACCCCTCATTTTTTGGCCTCCCAGGCAAACTCGTAATACTGGCACTATTGAACTACCATTGAAAAAGGACTTTTTTAAAAGTGCAGTACTGACGTTGCGTGACTTGCTAAAAGGTGTGTGGTACACCTATACCAACAAGACTCGTAATAGCAGCGTTAGGGAAAATTAAGCGTTATGGGCCATAACGATGCTATTTGAGTCAGAACGCAAAACTTGTAATCTAGCTGAGTGACAGTACACACATTCTAGTATTGCAAGTGGATTGTTAAATATTTTAACAATAGCATCTTAACATGATTAAAATACTTTTAGCATCCCCTATACTTTTAAATAATAGTCCTTGGAAACTGGATACTGCTGTGGCTGCATTGACATTGACATACCTGGTAAGCCAGTGGAGGGGTACTGCATAAGGTAAGTTACTTTACACAGCACACATACAGCCCAGAGGCTATTGTAGATACTCTGACACAGGTTCAGCATATCCAGGGGACTTAACCTGCTCTCCTCATGACACAATTTATTCTCCCTATCAGCTCCCTAAAGGTTCTATCATCATTGGGAATGCTATCTGACCCTTTAAAGCCCACTGGCAGCTCTAAGGACAATTTTGGTGGCACTTTTAAAATGTAGTTGCTTTTTTTCTGAATGACATACTAGTGCACGTTTATTTCCTGTTAATAGCTATTGCTCATAATCTCTTATATTCTGCTATAAGGGTAGCATTTACATATTAGACTCATTCCTTATGCATCTAGTTTCCTGACGGTACTTCGCAATATAAGATTCAGAGGTTGTGTCTCGTTCTACCATGAACTAGCTTCTGACGATAGCTCAGTGCATAGTTGCGGTGGGACTTATGGTAGCTGCTCCAGACACAGTTTATTTTGCCCCATTTTAACTTGAGACCCCTTTAATGGCTTGCTACCTTAGTGGTCAAAGAAGTATTTATATTTGGCTTTCCGATTGCTTGGATTTTCCATCAGTCAATCTTTTTTCTTGAGGACACAAAGTTTGTCTTTGACCCTTGAGACATCCTTCCTTTCTTAATCTTACCCAATTGTGCCGACAGACGCCAGTCTAACTGGATGTGCGTGCTCTCGGTTTCTCAAAAAATGCAAGGAGTTGGGTTTCCTCTAAAAGGCAACGTTACCAATTAACATTCTCGAACTTCAATCAATCTTCAGGCTTTCAGCCCTGGTCCCTATTGAAGGAGGAGAAGTTTATCTATTCCCAGATGGACAACATCTCAGCAGTGTCCTACATAAATTATCAAGAGGGATATCCACAGTCCACTGGCCATGCAGGAAGTAAAACTATGTCTTAGGCAGAAAGAAGTCTTCACTCCCTATTGGCTATTCATACCTTGGAGGTGGACAACCTCAGCGGTCTATCAGTCCATTCAAGAGAGTGGTCTCTCCATTAGGACATTTTCGATCACTCAGAGATAAAAATAGTCTTAGAGGACATAGATCTGATTACCTTTTATTTAAATAACACGCTTCCAAGCTATTACGCAGAATCAAAATATCTAAAGGCTCTCCTTGGTGTGTCCATGGGACCTTCATTTAGCATACCTCTTTCCAATAGTGGAAAATGTATAGTTTTACATTACTGCATGCCGTTATGTAAAAGTTTCTGCTTCTGATTTTTAATAGCATAAATATATATTTTACATTTATTATTTATGTTTAAAATAATAAAAAGAACAAGAAAAAAAATATGCAGTGTAAATGCTATACAATATTGATATATGAAATGCATATAATTTTAACAGTGTATAGAAATTAGTGATGTCGTGAATTGTTCACCGGCGAATAGTTCCCGGCGAACATAGCTTGTTCGCGTTCACAACGGCGGGCGAACATATGCGATGTTCGATCCGCCCCCTATTCGTCATCATTGAGTAAACTTTGACCCTGTATCTCACAGTCTGCAGACACATTCCATCCAATCAGCAGCAGACCCTCCCTCCCAGACCCTCCCAGCTCCTGGACAGCAGCCATTTTAGATTCATTCTGAAGCTGCATTGTTAGTGAGAGGAGGGACAGTGTAGCTGCTGGTGATTTAATAGGTAAATTGATAGCTAGGCTAGTGTATTCAGTGTCCACTACAGTCCTGAAGGACTCATCTGATCTCTGCTGTAAGGACAGCACCCCAAAAAGCCCTTTTTAGGGCTAGAACATCAGTCTGTTTTTTTTCCCTGTGTAATCTAATTGCAGTTGCCTGCCTGCCAAGCCACTTGCCCAGTGCCACCACTCATATCTGGTGTAACAGTAGTGTAAATTTAAAAAAACAAAAACTTTTTTGACTGTGAAACATCAGTCTGCTAGTGTAATCTAATTGCAGTTGCCTGCCTGCCTGCCAGCGTGTGTGCCAGGCCCACTTGCCCAGTGCCACCACTCATATCTGGTGTAACAGTAGTGTAAATTTAAAAAAAAAAAAAAACTTTTTTGACTGTGAAACATCAGTCTGCTTGTGTAATCTAATTGCAGTTGCCTGCCTGCCAGCATGTGTGCCAGGCCCACTTGCCCAGTGCCACCACTCATATCTGGTGTAACAGTAGTGTAAATTTAAAAAAAAACTTTTTTGACTGTGTAACATCAGTCTGCTAGTGTAATCTAATTGCAGTTGCCTGCCTGCCAGCATGTGTGCCAGGCCCACTTGCCCAGTGCCGCCACTCATATCTGGTTTAACAGTAGTGTAAATTAAAAAAACAAAAAACTTTTTTGACTGTGAAACATCAGTCTGCTAGTGTAATCTAATTGCAGTTGCCTGCCAGTGTGTGTGCCAGGGTCACAGCGTATACTGTGCCCACTTGCCCAGTGCCACCACTCATATCTGGTGTAACAATAGTGTAAATTTAAAAAAAAAAAACTTTTTTGACTGTGAAACATCAGTCTGCTTGTGTAATCTAATTGCAGTTGCCTGCCTGCCAGCGTGTGTGCCAGGCTCACAGCGTATACTGTGCCCACTTGCCCAGTGTCACCACTCATATCTGGTGTAACAGTAGTGTAAATTTAAAAAAAAACTTTTTTGACTGTGAAACATCAGTCTGCTAGTGTAATCTAATTGCAGTTGCCTGCCTGCCAGCGTGTATGCCAGGCTCACAGCGTATACTGTGCCAACTTGACCAGTGCCACCACTCATATCTGTTGTAACAGTAGTGTAAATTTAAAAAAAAAATTTGGACTGTGAAACATCAGTCTTCTTTTTTGTGTCAGGATCACAGCGTACACTGTGCCCACTTGCCCAGTGGCACCACTCATATCTAGTTTAATAGTAGTGTAAGTGTGCATTTTAAAAGAAAAAAAACTTTTTGGACTGTGAAACATCAGTCTGCTTTTTTGTGTCAGGCTCACAGTGTATACTGTGCCCACTTGCCCAGTGGCACCACTCATATCTTGTTTAATAGTAGTGTAAGTGTATATTTAAAAAAAAAACACTTTTTGGACTGTGAAACATCAGTCTGCTTTTTTGTGTCAGGCTCACAGCGTATACTGTGCCCACTTGCCCAGTGCCACCACTCATATCTTGTTTAATAGTAGTGTAAGTGTACATTTAAAAAAAAAAACTTTTTGGACTGTGAAACATCAGTCTGCATTTTTGTGTAAGGCTCACAGCGTATACTGTGCCCACTTGCCCAGTGCCACCACTCATATCTTGTTTAATAGTAGTGTAAGTGTACATTTAAAAAAAAAAAACTTTTTGGACTGTGAAACATCAGTCTGCATTTTTGTGTCAGGCTCACAGCGTATACTGTGCCCACTTGCCCAGTGCCACCACTCATATCTTGTTTAATAGTAGTGTAAGTGTACATTTAAAAAAATAAAAACTTTTGGACTTTGAAACATCAGTCTGCTTTTTTGTGTCAGGCTCACAGCGTATACTGTGCCCACTTGCCCAGTGCCACCACTCATATCTTGTTTAATAGTAGTGTAAGTGTACATTTAAAAAAATAAAACCTTTTTGGACTGTGAAACATCAGTCTGCTTTTTTGTGTAAGGCTCACAGCGTATACTGTGCCCACTTGCCCAGTACCACCACTCTTATCTTGTTTAATAGTAGTGTAAGTGTACATTTAAAAAAAAAAAACTTTTTGGACTGTGAAACATCAGTCTGCTTTCTTGTGTCAGGCTCACAGAGTATACTGTGCCCACTTGCCCAGTGCCACCACTCATATCTTGCTTAATAGTAGTGTAAGTGTACTTTTAAAAAAAAAAAACTTTTTGGACTGTGAAACATCAGTCTGCATTTTTGTGTCAGGCTCACAGCGTATACTGTGCCCACTTGCCCAGTGCCACCACTCATATCTTGTTTAATAGTAGTGTAAGTGTACATTTAAAAAAATAAAAACTTTTTGGACTGTGAAACATCAGTCTGCTTTTTTGTGTCAGACTCACAGCGTATACTGTGCCCACTTGCCCAGTGCCACCACTCATATCTTGTTTAATAGTAGTGTAAGTGTACATTTAAAAAAAAAAACAACTTTTTGGACTGTGAAACATCAGTCTGCTTTTTTGTGTCAGGCTCACAGCGTATACTGTGCCCACTTGCCCAGTGGCACCACTCATATCTTGTTTAATAGTAGTGTAAGTGTACATTTTAAAAAAAAACTTTTTGGACCGTGAAACATCAGTCTGCTTTTTTGTGTCAGACTCACAGCGTATACTGTGCCCACTTGCCCAGTGCCACCACTCATATCTTGTTTAATAGTAGTGTAAGTGTACATTTAAAAAAATAAAAACTTTTTGGACTGTGAAACATCAGTCTGCTTTTTTGTGTTAGGCTCACAGCGTATACTGTGCCCACTTGCCCAGTGCCACCACTCATATCTTGTTTAATAGTAGTGTAAGTGTATATTTAAAAAAAAAAATTTTTGGACTGTGAAACATCAGTCTGCTTTTGTGTGTCAGGCTCACAGCGTATACTGTGCCCACTTGCCTAGTGGCACCACTCATATCTTGTTTAATAGTAGTGTAAGTGTACATTTAAAAAAAAAAAGTTTTTGGACTGTGAAACTTCAGTCTGCTTTTTTGTGTCAGGCTCACAGCGTATACTGTGCCCACTTGCCCAGTGCCACCACTCATATCTTGTTTAATAGTAGTGTAAGTGTACATTTAAAAAAATAAAAACTTTTTGGACTGTGAAACATCAGTCTGCTTTTTTGTGTCAGGCTCACACCGTATACTGTGCCCACTTGCCCAATGGCACCACTCATATCTTGTTTAATAGTAGTGTAAGTGTACATTTAAAAAAAAAAAAAACTTTTTGGACTGTGAAACATCAGTCTGCTTTTTTGTGTCAGGCTCACAGCGTACATAGTGCCCACTTGCCCAGTGCCACCACTCATATCTTGTTTAATAGTAGTGTAAGTGTTCATTCAAAAAACCAAAAACTTTTTGGACTGTGAAACATCAGTCTGCTTTTTTGTGTCAGGCTCACAGAGTATACTGTGCCCACTTGCCCAGTGCCACAACTCATATCTTGTTTAATAGTAGTGTAAGTGTACAATTAAAAAAATAAAAACTTTTTGGACTGTGAAACATCAGTCTGCTTTTTTGTGTCAGGCTCACAGCGTATACTGTGCCCACTTGCCCAGTGCCACAACTCATATCTTGTTTAATAGTAGTGTAAGTGTACAATTAAAAAAATAAAAACTTTTTGGACTGTGAAACATCAGTCTGCTTTTTTGTGTCAGGCTCACAGCGTATACTGTGCCCACTTGCCCAGTGCCACCACTCATATCTTGTTTAATAGTAGTGTAAGTGTATATTTTAAAAAAAAAATTTTTGGACTGTGAAACATCAGTCTGCTTTTGTGTGTCAGGCTCACAGCGTATACTGTGCCCACTTGCCTAGTGGCACCACTCATATCTTGTTTAATAGTAGTGTAAGTGTACATTTAAAAAAAAAAAGTTTTTGGACTGTGAAACTTCAGTCTGCTTTTTTGTGTCAGGCTCACAGCGTATACTGTGCCCACTTGCCCAGTGCCACCACTCATATCTTGTTTAATAGTAGTGTAAGTGTACATTTAAAAAAATAAAAACTTTTTGGACTGTGAAACATCAGTCTGCTTTTTTGTGTCAGGCTCACACCGTATACTGTGCCCACTTGCCCAATGGCACCACTCATATCTTGTTTAATAGTAGTGTAAGTGTACATTTAAAAAAAAAAAAAACTTTTTGGACTGTGAAACATCAGTCTGCTTTTTTGTGTCAGGCTCACAGCGTACATAGTGCCCACTTGCCCAGTGCCACCACTCATATCTTGTTTAATAGTAGTGTAAGTGTTCATTCAAAAAACCAAAAACTTTTTGGACTGTGAAACATCAGTCTGCTTTTTTGTGTCAGGCTCACAGAGTATACTGTGCCCACTTGCCCAGTGCCACAACTCATATCTTGTTTAATAGTAGTGTAAGTGTACAATTAAAAAAATAAAAACTTTTTGGACTGTGAAACATCAGTCTGCTTTTTTGTGTCAGACTCACAGCGTATACTGTGCCCACTTGCCTAGTTGCACCACTCATATCTTGTTTAATAGTAGTGTAAGTGTATATTTAAAAAAAAAACTTTTTGGATTGTGAAACATCAGTCTGCTTTTTTGTGTCAGGCTCACAGCGTATACTGTGCCCACTTGCCCAGTGCCACCACTCATATCTTGTTTAATAGTAGTGTAAATGTACATTTAAAAACATAAAAACTTTTTTGACTGTGAAACATCAGTCTGCTTTTTTGTGTCAGGCTCACAGCGTATACTGTGCCCACTTGCCCAGTGCCACCACTCATATCTTGTTTAACAGTAGTGTAAGTTTACATTTAAAAAAACAAAAACTTTTTGGACTGTGAAATATCAGTCTGCTTTTTTGTGTCAGGCTCACAGTGTATACTGTGCCCACTTGCCCAGTGGCACCACTCATATCTTGTTTAATAGTAGTGTAAGTGTACATTTAAAAAAAAAACTTTTTGGACCGTGAAATATCAGTCTGCTTTTTTGTGTCAGACTCACAGCGTATACTGTGCCCACTTGCCCAGTGCCACCACTCATATCTTGTTTAATAGTAGTGTAAGTGTACATTTAAAAAAATAAAAACTTTTTGGACTGTGAAACATCAGTCTGCTTTTTTGTGTCAGGCTCACAGCGTATACTGTGCCCACTTGCCCAGTGCCACCACTCATATCTTGTTTAATAGTAGTGTAAGTGTATATTTAAAAAAAAAACTTTTTGGACTGTGAAACATCAGTCTGCTTTTTTGTGTCAGGCTCACAGCGTATACTGTGCCCACTTGCCTAGTGGCACCACTCATATCTTGTTTAATAGTAGTGTAAGTGTACATTTAAAAAAAAAACATTTTTTGGCTGTGAAACTTCAGTCTGCTTTTTTGTGTCAGGCTCACAGCGTATACTGTGCCCACTTGCCCAGTGCCACCACTCATATCTTGTTTAATAGTAGTGTAAGTGTACATTTAAAAAAATAAAAACTTTTTGGACTGTGAAACATCAGTCTGCTTTTTTGTGTCAGGCTCACAGCGTATACTGTGCCCACTTGCCCAGTGGCACCACTCATATCTTGTTTAATAGTAGTGTAAGTGTACATTTAAAAAAAAAAAAAACTTTTTGGACTGTGAAACATCAGTCTGCTTTTTTGTGTCAGGCTCACAGCGTATATAGTGCCCACTTGCCCAGTGCCACCACTCATATCTTGTTTAATAGTAGTGTAAGTGTTCATTCAAAAAAACAAAAACTTTTTGGACTGTGAAACATCAGTCTGCTTTTTTGTGTCAGGCTCACAGAATATACTGTGCCCACTTGCCCAGTGCCACAACTCATATCTTGTTTAATAGTAGTGTAAGTGTACATTTAAAAAAATAAAAACTTTTTGGACTGTGAAACATCAGTCTGCTTTTTTGTGTCAGGCTCACAGCGTATACTGTGCCCACTTGCCCAGTGCCACCACTCATATCTTGTTTAATAGTAGTGTAAGTGTACATTTAAAAACATAAAAACTTTTTGGACTGTGAAACATCAGTCTGCTTTTTTGCGTCAGGCTCACAGCATATACTGTGCCCACTTGCCTAGTTGCACCACTCATATCTTGTTTAATAGTAGTGTAAGTGTACATTTAAAAAAAAAAAAACTTTTTGGATTGTGAAACATCAGTCTGCTTTTTTGTGTCCGGCTCACAGCGTATACTGTGCCCACTTGCCCAGTGCCACCACTCATATCTTGTTTAATAGTAGTGTAAGTGTACATTTAAAAACATAAAAACTTTTTGGACTGTGAAACAGTCTGCTTTTTTGTGTCAGGCTCACAGCGTATACTGTGCCCACTTTCCTAGTGGCACCACTCATATCTTGTTTAATAGTAGTGTAAGTGTACATTTAAAAAAAAAAAAAATTTTGGACTGTGAAACATCAGTCTGCTTTTTTGTGTCAGGCTCACAGCGTATACTGTGCCCACTTGCCCAGTGCCACCACTCATATCATGTTTAATAGTAGTGTAAGTGTACATTTAAATAAAACAAAAACTTTTTGGACTGTGAAACATCAGTCTGCTTTTTTGTGTCATGCTCACAGCGTATATAGTGCCCACTTGCCCAGTGCCACCACTCATATCTTGTTTAATAGTAGTGTAAGTTTACATTTAAAAAAACAAAATCTTTTTGGACTGTGAAATATCAGTCTGCTTTTTTGTGTCAGGCTCACAGCGTATACTGTGCCCACTTGCCCAGTGCCACCACTCATATCTTGTTTAATAGTAGTGTAAGTGTACATTTAAAAAAATAAAAACTTTTTGGACTAAGAAACATCAGTCTATTTTTTGTGTCATTCTCACAGAGTATACTGTGCCCACTTACCCAGTGCCACCACTCATATCTTATTTAATAGTAGTGTAAGTGTACATTTAAAAAAAAAAAAAACTTTTTGGACTGTGAAACATCAGTCTGCTTTTTTGTGTCAGGCTCACAGCGTATACTGTGCCCACTTGCCCAGTGCCACCACTCATATCTTGTTTAATAGTAGTGTAAGTGTTCATTCAAAAAACCAAAAACTTTTTGGACTGTGAAACATCAGTCTGCTTTTTTGTGTCAGGCTCACAGAGTATACTGTGCCCACTTGCCCAGTGCCACAACTCATATCTTGTTTAATAGTAGTGTAAGTGTACAATTAAAAAAATAAAAACTTTTTGGACTGTGAAACATCAGTCTGCTTTTTTGTGTCAGGCTCACAGCGTATACTGTGCCCACTTGCCCAGTGCCACCACTCATATCTTGTTTAATAGTAGTGTAAGTGTACATTTAAAAACATAAAAAATGTTTGGACTGTGAAACATCAGTCTGCTTTTTTGTGTCAGGCTCACAGCGTATACTGTGCCCACTTGCCTAGTTGCACCACTCATATCTTGTTTAATAGTAGTGTAAGTGTACATTTAAAAAAAAAACTTTTTGGATTGTGAAACATCAGTCTGTTTTTTTGTGTCAGGCTCACAGCGTATACTGTGCCCACTTGCCCAGTGCCACCACTCATATCTTTTTTAATAGTAGTGTAAGTGTACATTTAAAAACATAAAAACTTTTTTGACTGTGAAACATCAGTCTGCTTTTTTGTGTCAGGCTCACAGCGTATACTGTGCCCACTTGCCTAGTGGCACCACTCATATCTTGTTTAATAGTAGTGTAAGTGTACATTTAAAAAAAAAACTTTTTGGACTGTGAAACATCAGTCTGCTTTTTGTGTCAGGCTCACAGCGTATACTGTGCCCACTTACCCAGTGCCACCACTCATATCTTGTTTAACAGTAGTGTAAGTTTACATTTAAAAAAACAAAAACTTTTTGGACTGTGAAATATCAGTCTGCTTTTTTGTGTCAGGCTCACAGCGTATACTGTGCCCACTTGCCCAGTGCCACCACTCATATCTTGTTTAATAGTAGTGTAAGTGTACATTTAAAAAAAAAACTTTTTGGACCGTGAAACATCAGTCTGCTTTTTGTGTCAGACTCACAGCGTATACTGTGCCCACTTGCCCAGTGCCACCACTCATATCTTGTTTAATAGTAGTGTAAGTGTATATTTAAAAAAAAAAACTTTTTGGACTGTGAAACATCAGTCTGCTTTTTAGTGTCAGGCTCACAGCGTATACTGTGCCCACTTGCCTAGTGGCACCACTCATATCTTGTTTAATAGTAGTGTAAGTGTACATTTAAAAAAAAAAACTTTTTGGATTGTGAAACATCAGTCTGCTTTTTAGTGTCAGGCTCACAGCGTATACTGTGCCCACTTGCCCAGTGCCATCACTCATATCTTGTTTAATAATAGTGTAAGTGTACATTTAAAAAAACAAAAACTTTTTGGACTGTGAAATATCAGTCTGCTTTTTTGTGTCAGGCTCACAGCGTATACTGTGCCCACTTGCCCAGTGCCACCACTCATATCTTGTTTAATAGTAGTGTAAGTGTACATTTAAAAAAATAAAAACTTTTTGGACTGTGAAACTGCAGTCTGCTTTTTTGTGTCAGGCTCACAGCGTATACTGTGCCCACTTACCCAGTGCCACCACTCATATCTTGTTTAATAGTAGTGTAAGTGTACATTTAAAACAAAAAAAAATCCATGCCATATACACGTCCCCTGATAGGGGACGTAACAGGGATTAAACTGATAAGAATAGTACTACTTAACACACCACTCATATCTGGTGGCACAGTAGATTGCACGCGCAGTGCCCCAAATTTGAAGTAGGAGGACCGACCAAGCATCTTTTTCCATCTCCCAGTTCCTAAAATCCATGCCATATACACGTCCCCTGATAGGGGACGTAACAGGGATTAAACTGATAAGAATAGTACTACTTAACACACCATTCATATCTGGTGGCACAGTAGATTGCACGCGCAGTGCCCCAAATTTGAAGTAGGAGGACCGACCAAGCATCTTTTTCCATCTCCCAGTTCCTAAAATCCATGCCATATACACGTCCCCTGATAGGGGACGTAACAGGGATTAAACTGATAAGAATAGTTCTACTTAACACACCACTCATATCTGGTGGCACAGTAGATTGCACACGCAGTGCCCCAAATGTGAAGTAGGAGGTCTGACCAAGCATCTTTTTCCATCTCCCGGTTCCTAAAATCCATGCCATATACACGTCCCCTGATAGGGGACGTAACAGGGATTAAACTGATAAGAATAGAACTACTTAACACACCACTCCTATTTGGTGGCACATTAGATTGCACACGCTTTGCCACAAATTTGAAGTAGGAGGACCGACCAAGCATCTTTTTCCATCTCCCGGTTCCTAAAATCCATGCCATATACACGTCCCCTTATAGGGGACATAACAGGGATTAAACTGATAAGAATAGTACTGCTTAACACACCACTCATATCTGGTGGCACAGTAGATTGCACGCACAGTGCCCCAAATTTGAAGTAGGAGGACCGACCAAGCATCTTTTTCCATCTCCCGGGTTCCTAAAATCCATGCCATATACACGTCCCCTGATAGGGGACGTAACAGGGATTAAACTGATAAGAATAGTACTACTTAACAAACCACTCATATCTGGTGGCACCATAGATTGCACGCGCAGTGCCCCAAATTTGAAGTAGGAGTACCGACCAAGCATCTTTTTCAATCTCTCGGTTCCTAAAATCCATGCCATATACATGTCCCCTGGCGCCGCAACTGCCTCTGGGAACCTTACAATGGGTCCCAGACCGCACGTCTTGTAGTTCTCTGTCTGGGAAATTTTCTATCTATCAAATCTATCTATTTATCTATCAAATCTATCAATCTATCTATCATATCTATCAAATGTATCTATTGCATCTACTGATCTATCTATCTAATCGATGTAACTATCTATCAAATCTATCTATTTCGTGGCCGGACTGTTATCTGACAGCCACTTGTGTTTCGGCCAAATGTCCATTGGCCAAATGTCCGTCGGCTAAAAGTCTGGCCACGATTGCACACGCAGTGCCCCAAATTGGAAGTAGGAGGACCGACCAAGCATCTTTTTCTATCTCCCGGTTCCTAAAATCCATGCCATATACACGTCCCCTGATAGGGGACGGAACAGGGATTAAACTGATAGGAATAGTACTACTTAACACACCTTATAATAATGCAGAGAGAGGCAATGCAGAGAGAGGAGTCTGAAGAAGAGGAGTCAGAGGAGGAAGGTGGCTTTGAGGAGGTGGAAGACCAAACACAGCAGGCGTCCCAGGGGGCTTGTTGTCACCTTTCGGGGACCCTTGGTGTTGTACGTGGCTGGGTGGAGGAAGAGACCTTCAATGACATCAGTGAGGACAAGGAACGGGACATGGCTAGCTTGGTATCCAACCTTGTACAAATGGGGAGTTTGCGGTTGTGCAAATGGACTGTTTGCGATTGTTTGCGGTGCGTTAAATGGGGAGTTTGGTCTGTCACTGTGAAGCAGGCATAACCCTTACACTACCTGATCAATACAACATCATACCTGATGTTTTAAAGCACGTTATTCCAAACAATTTAGGAATGTTAGGTGATTTATGCCCTTTATGGATTAAAACCAGACTCTGCATCAACTATGTAATTTTACGTGGGAGTTTTGCCATGGATCCCCCTCCGGCATGCCACAGTCCAGGTGTTAGTACCTTTGAAACAACTTTTCCATCACTATTGTGGCCAGAAAGAGTCCCTGTGGGTTTTAAAATTCGCCTGCCTATTGAAGTCAATGGCGGTTCGCACGGTTCGCCCGTTCGTGAACATTTGCGGAAGTTCGCGTTTGCCGTTCGTGAACGGAATATTTTAAGTTCGCGACATCACTAATAGAAATGTAATGCAATTTTAAACTATTTAGGATAGGCATAACTGGCGGTTTTTATTTTTTGTTGTGTTTTTTTTTGGTAATTTTTTTGTTTGTAATGTTAGTTTTTTTTATTTTCTGTAACTTGGGTGGTTTAGCAGTTAGGGTTTAAGTAGAGTAGAGGAGATTGCAGTGGGCTTGTGGCAATGTAGGGGTTAAGTAGAGTAGGGGTGTTTGCGGTGGGCTTGTGGTGGTGTAGGGGCTTAGGGGTTAATATGTTTGGGGGTGTTGTCAGTGGGCTTGTGGCAATGTAGGGGCCTAAGGGTTAATAGGTTGGGAGGTGTTTGCAGTGGGCTTGTTGCGATTTAGGGGTTAAGTAGAGATCGGGTAATTGTGGTGGGCTTGTGGCAGTTTAGGGGTAAATAGGTATTAGGATTGGTGCTGTAGTTCAAAGGGATTCTTTACTATACATTGTCAATGTTGGTGGAATATATCACCAGAATTGCCACCTATAGGATGTATAGTAAACTGCCCCTCAGCGATGCCGTTTGTTAACAATGATGTCGGCAGCTTGGAATATTTTGCTGGCTTGCGGCACTTTCAATCATCAGGGCCTTAGTCTGAATTTCAAATGAGTAGCAGAATTTTTTCTAACTGATTTCAAAGTTGCTGGTACCTCAGAAAGTGTGCATATAAAAAGATTTTGCACATTTTATTAATGAAAGTAAATTGGATTTTTTTTTTTTTTTTACTGAATCCTCTATCTGAACCATAAAAGTAAAATGTTGGCTTTTGTGTTACTTTAAATGGGCCTGGAAGTCAAATAAAGATAAATATCAGTATGCATTTTAACCATTGGAATCTATTATAAAATCTGCCTCTGATTCAATCCCAAAAACTTAAATTAATGTCACAATTTAAATGGAAATTCCAATTTTAAAACTTACCTATATTAATATGCATTTACTCCATGCAACAGGTATAAAAACATATCGCAAGCAACTTCAAATAATGATGGGGTGAATCATTCGGATATGTATCTGTCTGTTTTTGTTTGTTTCAAGAGCCGTAGCCTTATTTGGAGCAGCACCAGAGAACAACTTTTCCTATGGAGTCAATTACAATCCTGTAGAAAAGTTTATCAAATTATTTACCTACAAAACACTCTAGGCTCAATCACAATCTATTGGCTATTTGTTCTTGAAATAGCTTTTTGTCATGTTTTTTGAGTGATTACAATTCAAAATGGATTTGTGCATTAAAAGCCCACAGTTGTTAACATGTTTTCACTATAAAAGTTCCTGAAAAGGTTTTTTGTGTTCAGTAATTGTTATTGGGATATCAAATGGAAATCCACCAGAAACTGACATACACAATAGCCTTTCCACACCTCTTAAAGGGTCACTAAACACATTAGAATATTATGCTTTGTATGAATTTCAAAGGAGCAGAATATTTTTTTCTGACAAATTTTAAACTTACTTCAATTTCCCTTCCCACTGTATCATGTGACAGCCATCAGCCAATCACAAATTGCATATACGTATATTCTCTGAATTCTTGCACACGCTCAGTAGGAGCTGGTGACTTAGAAAGTGTAAATATAAAAAAATTGTGCACATTTAGATAATGGAAGTTAATTGAAAAGTTGTTTGGAATTGTGTGCTCTATCTGAATCATAAAAGTTAAAGGGGACATGAAACCCAATGTTTTTTTCATAATTCAGATAGAGAATGCAATTTTAAACATTTCAATTTACTTCTGTTATCTTATTTGCTTCATTCTTTAGATATCCTTTGTTGAAGAAATAGGAATACACATGAGCGAGCCAATCACACAAGGCATCTATGTGCAGATCACGGAAGAAGGCGAAAGCCAAAACGCGTCTGCAAGTTATCTTTTCTGCATGTAGAATTTATTTTGCTTAATTTTCTAGCTGTTTCCATTGTTTGTTTGTTTCATCTATCTGCAGCCACCATTCAGCTACTGAGCCTATTTGGATATTCTTTCAACAAACGATATCAAGAGAATGAAGCAGATTAGATAATATAAGTAAATTGGAAATTCTTTTGAAATTGCATTCTCTTTCTAAATCATGAAAAAGAAAATGTGGGTTTCATGTCCCTTTAAATATAAAGTTTGATTTTTTTTTTTTTTACTCCCTTTACAATTTTTATTGTTATATTTTGTAGGTATTTATTTGAATTAGGTGATAATATGATATGTTAATAAATGTATATTAATGCTTTTTTTGTTGTAATAATTTACTATATTTATATTTCATTTTGGGAAAGTACCCTCTAGCCTGTGTTTAGTGCTTTTTTGTTGAAAGAAAATAATTGGATTTCATATCCTTTTAATTTTGTTTCTTTAAAGAAACAATAAACTTAAAACATAATGTTATATAATTCTGCACATAGTGCAAATGATATTAGAGATTTTAGCTGTTCTCCTCTCCATGATCTTCTGGTTAGGTCTTCTTTTTCAAAAGCGATTCGCGGGCGAGCTGTCTAATCACAGTACACCCAATAGCGGTATTGAACTGAATGTAGCACACTCTCGCTACCAGACCAGAACAGGAGCCGCTACAGTCAGTTCAATAGCGCAATCGGCACGCTGTGATTAGACAGCGCACCTGCGAAACACTTTTGAAACAGAAGACCTAACCAGAAGATCATGGAGAGGAAAACAGGTAAGTGCAAATTTTACAGATACAATCTCTAAAATCCTTTGATTTTGAAAGCTGTCGCTAAGATAATGTTATATAATTCTGCACTATGTGCACTACAAATTACATAGATCAATAGATGCAATATACATTTGATAGATACAAATTACATAGATCAATAGATGCAATATACCTTTGATAGATACAAATTACATAGATCAATAGATGCAATATACATTTGATAGATACAAATTACATAGATCAATAGATGCAATATACATTTGATAGATACGAATTACATAGATCAATAGATGCAATATACATTTGATAGATATGAATTACATAGATCAATAGATACAATATACATTTGATAGATACAAATTACATAGATCAATAGATGCAATATACGTTTGATAGATACGAATTACATAGATCAATAGATGCAATATACATTTGATAGATACGAATTACATAGATCAATAGATGCAATATACATTTGATAGATACGAATTACATAGATCAATAGATGCAATATACGTTTGATAGATACGAATTACATAGATCAATAGATGCAATATACATTTGATAGATACGAATTACATAGATCAATAGATGCAATATACATTTGATAGATACGAATTACATAGATCAATAGATGCAATATACATTTGATAGATACGAATTACATAGATCAATAGATGCAATATACATTTGATAGATACAAATTACATAGATCAATAGATGCAATATTGAGAAGTTCTATTTTAATATTCATTGTCTCAGGGAGGCTACCAGGGCTCAGATGTTGTGGGCACCTACTGGGTGAGCTGAGAGACTTAGATTTGTATGTGTTTTATTATTTTATATATCACAATAAACGTGTTATACTCTAAACACTCGAGTGGTATCCCTTTCATGCTTGATTGTGGATTGCTGTGGGAAAGTGTAACAACTGCTCTGGTTGGACAGGCTCTCCAGACGTCACGGAAGGAGGTGATCTGAGGAATAAACTTCATGGTTGTATACAACCGATGCGCATATCATACAGAACGATCCTGTGAGTAATACCCAGGGAAGGGGGCTTTGATTATTGATATATACCAAACGGATTACACTTAGAGCGTGCTGCGCTTCTCTCTCTTCATATTTTTCAGATGCAATATACATTTGATAGATACGAATTACATAGATCAATAGATGCAATATATATTTGATAGATACGATTGATAGATAGATTTGATAGATAAATAGATATATTTGATAGCTAAATAGATAGATTTGATAGATATATAATTTCCCAGACAGAGAATTACAAGACGTGCGGTCTGGGACCCATAGTAAGGTTCCCAGAGGCATTTGCGGTGCCAGGGGACGTGTATATGGCATGGATTTTCGGAACCGGGGGATGGAAAAAGATGCTTGGTTGGTCCTCCAGCTTCAAATTTGGGGCACTGCGGGTGCAATCTATTGTGCCACCAGATATGAGTGGTGTGTTAAGTAGTACTATTCTTAGCAGTTTAATACCTGTTACTCCCCCTATCGGGGGAGGTGTATATGGCATGGATTTTAGGAACCGGGAAATTCGGTCCTCCTACTTCAAATTTGGCTGAAACACAAGTGGCTGTCACAAAACAGTCCGGCCACGAGATAGATAGAATTGATAGATAGATACATAGATTACATAGATCAATAGATGCAATATACATTTAGTGATGAGAGCAGGATGTGATGTCACTAGTATGTGGGCGGGGCTTAGGTCCGGTGTCTGTGTCGCAGTTAGTTTAGTACAATCAACCTGTCTGGATGTGTATTGCTATGCTCTGTAATAAAATAGAGTTGTACCATCATTGCTGTGTCCTGCATAAGTCCTGCATCTCATGACATGGTGTCAGAAGTTCTGGACTGCGCTTCTGTTCCTGATCGATTGCAATGTCAAAGTTTACCCCACCTGAGCCTTTTGACTTTTCTCAGCCTGCAGCTTGGCCCACATGGCATCAGCGGTTTCAGCGCTTCAGGATTGCATCCAAACTGAACAAGGAGAGTGGTGAAGTACAAGTTAATTCTCTTTTATACTCTATGGGGAAAGATGTAGAGCCAGTGTTCAATGCTTTTACTTTCCAAGAAGGGGAAGAAGTTAACTTTGATATAGTTATGGATAAACTCAGTGCCCACTTTGTGCCCAAAAGAAATGTGATTCATGAGAGAGCTTATTTTCACAAACGTAATCAGCGTGTGGGAGAATCTGTGGAGTCATTTGTGCGCAGCCTGTATGAATTAGCTGAATTCTGTGAGTTTGGTGTTGCTAAAGAAGATCAAATCAGAGACAGAATAGTTATTGGAATTGCAGATGCTGAAGTCTCCCTGAAGCTGCAGTTAGAGCCTGATTTAACGTTAGACGGGGCTATTAGGATGGCCCGCCAGAGTGAACTGGTGAAAAAGCAAAGTGCTGATCTGAGGTCTGAGAGTATTGTGGATGAAGTGCAACAGTCTAGGAAAATTACTAGTGAAAGGCACAGTGTGAGCGGTAGATCTAAAGTACTGGAAAGGCCTAGAAGTGGATGGGCGCAACATGTCCGATGCACACTGTGCTACCGGGCTCATGATCAGAGTGCTATATGCCCGGCCAGAGAAAAAAGATGCAGAAAATGTAACAGAATAGGCCATTTTGAAGTGGTGTGTAAAACTGAATACATTAAGGAGATGCAGGTGGACAGTGACCAGGAGGGTCAGGAAGTGTCTTTTGTGGGGTCTGTTGTGGAACGGACAAGCTCAGAGGAAGATTGGAAAGTTACTTTTACTGTAATGGGAGCCAAAGTTGATTTTAAGATTGACACAGGAGCAGATATCACTGTAATGTCTTTTACTGAATTTATGAAACTGCCTCGACAGCCCCAGCTGGCGAAGGTTACTACAAATGTCCATAGTCCTGGTGGCCGCATTGATTGTGTGGGGAAATTTCTTGCCAGCTGTGAGTACAAACAAAGGAAGTTCACCATGTGGGTGCATGTGATCCGAGGTCAGTGTGTTAACAGTTTATTGAGCAGAAAAGCAGCCTGTGACTTGGGCCTCGTGGCCAGAGTGAATGAGATCTCTGAAGATATGTTTGGCGAGATGGGCCTACTGAACTGCAAACCTGTCCGTATAGCACTTAAAAGTGACGCAGTCCCATACAGTATTTCTACTCCTCGTAGAATTCCGTTCCCGCTCATGCCTCAAGTGGAGAAAGAGCTCATGCGCATGAAGTCTATGGGGGTTATTGAGGAGGTTGTTGAAGCAACTGATTGGTGTGCCCCCATTGTTCCAGTTGCAAAGAAAAACGGAAAGGTGCGCATCTGTGTGGACCTGAAAAGGTTGAATGAGGCAGTGAAGAGGGAGAGATTTGTGCTGCCGACATTGGATGATATAGCCCCGAAGTTGGCAGGGGCGAAGTTCTTTTCCACATTAGACGCTTCTAGTGGCTTTTGGCAGATCCCCCTGGATCCAAAGTGCCGCAAACTGACTACCTTTATCACACCGGTGGGTCGGTTCTGCTTCTGCAGACTCCCCTTTGGGATATCCTCCCCTCCTGAAATCTTTCAAAGGGAAATGAGTTCTCTCCTGAGTGGCCACGTGGGCACAGCGGTCGTCATGGACGACATTCTAGTGTATGGGTCTACAGTGGAGGAGCATGATCAGCGTTTGAGTTGCGTGCTGCAGGCTATAAAAAGAGTCTGGGCTGAAGCTGAATAAAGAAAAATGTCATTTTAGGAAAACTGAATTATGCTACTTTGGGCATATCATCAACGGGGATGGCATCAAGCCGGACCCCGAGAAAATTCGGGCTATTGAACAGATGAAAAGCCCTTCTGATGTACATGAGCTGAGACAGATATTGGGCCTTGTAAATTACGTGGGCAAGTTTCTTCCAGATTTATCTACAGTTTTACACCCTATCACAGAGTTGCTTAAGAAAGATGTTGCCTGGGTCTGGGGACCCTCACAAGAAAAAGCGTTCCTGCATGCCAAGTCCCTGCTGGGGTCTGCCCCAGTGCTGGGGTTCTACGACCCTTCAAAAAAGACTGTGGTTAGTGCTGATGCAAGCAGTTATGGGTTGGGGGCTGCACTCCTGCAGCTGAATGACAACAAACTACAGCCCATCGCCTACTGTTCCCGCACACTGACGGCTGCGGAGTCAAAATACGCTCAAATTGAGAAAGAGTGCCTGGCTGCAGTTTGGGCCTGTGAGCGCTTTCAGCTTTATCTAGTGGGTTTGGAGAAATTTAGTCTGGAAACTGACCACAAACCGCTAGTCCCTCTAATCAATTCTTATGACATTGACAAAACACCCTTGAGATGCCAGAGACTTTTAATAAGACTGCTCAGGTTCAATGTTTAGGCAGTGCATGTGCCGGGGAAACAGCTGGTTGTGGCAGATACACTATCCAGGCTCCCGCTGGCTGCTGCTGAAGAATCCTCCACAGAATCGGATGTGAAAGTGTATGTTGATTCAGTTCTGGCCTCTAAGTCCATTTCTTCAAGGAAACTGGAAGAGATAAAGAGAGAGACATATTTGGACACAGATCTGCAAGAAGTTATAAGGTACATAAGAGAAGGCTGGCCCGAGAGCCGGGCAGCCTGGATGTCTTTAAGTGCTTACCAGCCAGAGAGGTCGCAGCTCACGGAGCTGGAGGGGTTGGTGCTGTTCCAAGACCGCATTGTAATTCCTGTCAGCATGAGGAAAGAGATGTTAAACAGGATTCATGATGGCCACTTAGGCATTAAAAAGTGCAGAGAGAGAGCAGCTACAGCTGTGTGGTGGCCTGGGATCAGCTCCGACATTGCAAATCACGTGTCTAAATGTGCCTTTTGCCGGGAACGCCAAACTACTCTGAGAAGGGAGCCCTTGATGTCTACTCCGCTGCCTGCGGGGCCGTGGCAGAAAATAGCTGCTGATTTGTGTGAACTGCATGGGAAAAAGTTTCTTGTTGTGATCGACTACTATTCCAGGTATTTGGAAATTGCACCCCTGAATGATATCACAAGTCAGGCCGTTATCATTCGCCTGAAGAGCTTGTTCGCCCGCTGGGGCATTCCAATGGAGCTGGTGAGTGATAATGGTATGCAGTTCGCTTCTACAGAGTTCAGTGCTTTCAGCAGGGAATATGATTTTGTACATTCCACGTCAAGTCCACATTATCCGCAGGCCAACGGAATGGCTGAAAGTTCAAACAACAAAATTCATTCTAAAGCAATCTGAGCCGTACCTAGCCCTCTTGTCATACAGGGCGATGCCCATTCAAGCCACCGGGTTTAGCCCGGCACAGCTGATGCTAGGACGCCAGATTCACACCACTTTACCCTCAGTGGGTGTCTTCAAGCCACCTGGCCCTGTTCCTCGGGACAAAGTCCTTAGGAGGGATGAAGAGGCCAAAAAGGGTTATCGTTTCTTCTACGACAGGAGACATTCTGTCAGGCCTTTACAGGAACTGAAAGCGGGCCAAAGTGTCAGAATTAAACTGGATGATGAGAAGAAATGGAAGACGCCTGCTACGGTAGTGGGCCGCTCTCCAGAACCAAGGTCTTACACAGTCCTTACAGAGGGAGGGACGGTTACACGCCGTAACCGAAGACATCTTCAGTCTGTACCTGAGAGTCTGGAACCGGATACCTCAGTACCACCGCCGGTGGGATCCCCTGTTCTAAGAGAGGTGCCTTCCCCTCAGCAAGACCACAGCGGGGATATATCTTTGCCTCCAGCAGACTCTTGTTCACCATCTTCTGTATCAGAGGACAGTTCATGCAAAGTTACATCAAGCGGAAGAGTGGTGAAACTTCCGGCCCGATACAGGGACTGACTTTAGCTAGAACAGTGACCGGAAGTATGGGCAGAATAATCCCATGGTCACTGTGGACTAGGGTAGTCTACCCCGATGTCCAAGTCAGGATGTAATCTATTTGTTCATGTTTTCTAATCTATCTGTTTTTATAATGTTCAAAAACAAAAATGTTGTTGTATACCCTGTTGGTGTACCTTGTTATTTATTATATGCAAATGTATGCTTTGACTTTGAAAAAGGGGAAGATGTGATGAGAGCAGGATGTGATGTCACTAGTATGTGGGCGGGGCTTAGGTCCGGTGTCTGTGTCGCAGTTAGTTTAGTACAATCAACCTGTCTGGATGTGTATTGCTATGCTCTGTAATAAAATAGAGTTGTACCATCATTGCTGTGTCCTGCATATGTCCTGCATCTCATGACACATTTGATAGATACAAATTACATAGATCAATAGATGCAATATACATTTGATAGATACGAATTACATAGATCAATAGATGCAATATACATATGATAGATACGAATTACATAGATCAATAGATGCAATATACATTTGATAGATACTAATTACATAGATCAATAGATGCAATATACATTTGATAGATACAAATTACATAGATCAATAGATGCAATATATATTTGATAGATACGAATTACATAGATCAAAAAATGCAATATACATTTGATAGATACGAATTACATAGATCAATAGATGCAATATACATTTCATAGATACGAATTACATAGATCAATAGATGCAATATACATTTGATAGATATGATTGATAGTTAGATAGATTTGATAGATAAATAGATAGATTTGATAGATATATAATTTCCCAGACAGAGAATTACAAGACGTGCGGTCTGGGACCCATGGTAATGTTACTTCCTTGTGCACAATTGAGTACAGGTTGGGGTCCGGGATTGCCTTTTGTGCAAAGAAATTGTGGCCGGGTACCTTCCACTGCGGTGTCCCCTATCAGGGCAGGGGACGTGTATATGGCATGGATTTTAGGAACCGGGAGATGGAAAAAGATGCTTGGACACCCAGTACAGGTCATTCTCCTTCAGCCTTTTTATACGAGGGTCCCCGACCCTCAACAGGCACGACAGCATGAAAGACCCCATATGCCATGACTTCCTTTTGCACAATTGAGTACAGGTATGGCATTGATTTTAGGAACCCGGAGATCATTTTTAGGAACCGGGAGATGGAAAAAGATGCTTGGATTTTTTTAAAAAATTTACACTAATGTTACAACAGATATGAGTGGTGGCACTGAGGAAGTAGGCACAGTATATGCTGTGAGCCTGACAAACAGGCTGGCAGTGGCAGGCTGGCCTGGCAACTGAAATTAGATTACACTAGCAGACTGATGTAAAAGTTTTTTTTAAAAAAATTTACACTAATGTTACAACAGATATGAGTGGTGGCACTGAGGAAGTAGGCACAGTATATGCTGTGAGCCTGACTCACAGGCTGGCAGTGGCAGGCTGGCCTGGCAACTGAAATTAGATTACACTAGCAGACTGAGGTAAAAGTTTTTTTTTAAATAAATTTACACTAATGTTACACCAGATATGAGTGGTGGCACTGAGGAAGTAGGCACAGTATATGCTGTGAGCCTGACACACAGGCTGGCAGTGACAGGCTGGCCTGGCAACTGAAATTAGATTACACTAGCAGACTGATGTTAAAGTTTAAAAAAAAAAAAAAATTACAATAATGTTACACCAGATATGACTGGTGGCACTGAGGAAGTAGGCACAGTATATGCTGTGAGCCTAACACACAGGCTGGCATTGGCAGGCTGGCCTGGCAACTGAAATTAGATTACACTAGCATACTGATGTTTCACTGTCAAAAAAGTTTTTTTTTAAATATTTTCACTACTGTTACAACAAATATGAGTGGTGCCACTAACTTGGCAAGTGGGCCTGGCACACACGCTGGCAGACAGGCAACTGCAATTAAATTACACTAGCAGACTGATGTTTCACAGTCAAAAAAGTTTTTTTTTTAAATATTTGCACTACTGTTATAACAAATATTATTAGTGGCACTAGTTGGCAAGTGGGCCTGGCACACATGCTGGCAGGTAGGCAACTGCAATTAGATTACACTAGCAGACTGATGTTTCAAAGTCAAAAAAGTTTTTTTTTTTAAATATTTACACTACTGTTATAACAAATATGATTGGTGGCACTAG
This sequence comes from Bombina bombina, assembly GCF_027579735.1. Taxonomy (NCBI): domain Eukaryota; kingdom Metazoa; phylum Chordata; class Amphibia; order Anura; family Bombinatoridae; genus Bombina; species Bombina bombina. The sequence goes on along the minus strand of NC_069502.1, from coordinate 723,236,955 downwards.
TTGGCAAGTGGGCCTGGCACACACGCTGGCAGGCAGGCAACTGCAATTAGATTACACTAGCAGACTGATGTTTCACAGTCAATATTTACACTACTGTTATAACAAATATGATTGGTGGCACTAGTTGGCAAGTGGGCCTGGCACACATGCTGGCAGGCAGGCAACTGCAATTAGATTACACTAGTAGTCTGGTGTTTCACAGTCAAAAACGTTTTTTTTTAAATATTTACACTACTGTTACAACAAATATGAGTGGTGCCACTAACTTGGCAAGTGGGCCTGGCACACACTCTGGCAGGCAGGCAACTGCAATTAGATTAAAATAGCAGACTGATGTTTCACAGTCAAAAAAGTTTTTTTATTAAATATTTACACTACTGTTACAACAAATATGAGTGGTGCCACTAACTTGGCAATAGGGCCTGGCACACACGCTGGCAGGCAGGCAGGCAACTGCAATAAGATTACACTAGCAGACTGATGTTTCACAGTCAAATTTTTTTTTAAATATTTACACTACTGTTATAACAAATATGATTGGTGGCACTAGTTGGCAAGTGGGCCTGGCACACACGCTGGCAGGCAGGCAACTGCAATTAGATTACACTAGTAGACTGATGTTTCACAGTCAAAAACGTTTTTTTTTAAATATTTACACTACTGTTACAACAAATATGAGTGGTGCCACTAACTTGGCAAGTGAGCCTGGCACACACGCTGGCAGGCAGGCAACTGCAATTAGATTAAAATAGCAGACTGATGTTTCACAGTCAAAAAAGTTTTTTTATTAAATATTTACACTACTGTTACAACAAATATGAGTGGTGCCACTAACTTGGCAATAGGGCCTGGCACACACGCTGGCAGGCAGGCAGGCAACTGCAATAAGATTACACTAGCAGACTGATGTTTCACAGTCAAAAAAGTTTTTTTAAAAAAATATTTACACTACTGTTATAACAAATATGATTGGTGGCACTAGTTGGCAAGTGGGCCTGGCACACACGCTGGCAGGCAGGCAACTGCAATTAGATTACACTAGTAGACTGATGTTTCACAGTCAAAAACGTTTTTTTTTAAATATTTACACTACTGTTACAACAAATAATGAGTGGTGCCACTAACTTGGCAAGTGGGCCTGGCACACACGCTGGCAGGCAGGCAACTGCAATTAGATTAAAATAGCAGACTGATGTTTCACAGTCAAAAAAGTTTTTTTATTAAATATTTACACTACTGTTACAACAAATATGAGTGGTGCCACTAACTTGGCAATAGGGCCTGGCACACACGCTGGCAGGCAGGCAGGCAACTGCAATAAGATTACACTAGCAGACTGATGTTTCACAGTCAAAAAAGTTTTTTTTAAAAAATATTTACACTACTGTTATAACAAATATGATTGGTGGCACTAGTTGGCAAGTGGGCCTGGCACACACGCTGGCAGGCAGGCAACTGCAATTAGATTACACTAGCAGACTGATTTAAAAAAAATTACACTAATGTTACACCAGATATGACTGGTGGCACTGAGGAAGTAGGCACAGTATATGCTGTGAGCCTGACACACAGGCTGGCACTCTGGCAGTGGCAGGCTGGCCTGGCAACTGAAATTAGATTATACTAGCAGACTGATGTTAAATTTCTTTTTTTTTAAATTTACACTAATGTTACACCAGATATGACTGGCGGCACTGAGCAATTAGGCACAGTATAGGATGTGAGCCTGACACACGCTGACAGGCAGGTAAATGCAATTAGATTACAAAGAAAAAAAACGAAAAAAAAAAACGACTGATGTTCTAGCCCTCAAAAGGGCTTTTTGGGGTGCTGTGCTTACAGCAGAGATCAGATGAGTCCTTCAGGACTGTAATGGACACTGAATACACTAGCCTAGCTATCAATTTCCCTATAAAATCAGCAGCAGCAGCACTATCCCTCCTCTCACTTAGAATGCAGGATCAGAATGAATCTAAAATGGCTGGGAGGGTCTGGGAGGGAGTGTCTGCTGCTGATTGGCTGAAATGTGTCTGCAGACTGTGAGATACAGGGTCAAAGTTTACTCAATGATGATGAATAGGGGCGGATCGAACATTGCATATGTTTGCCCGCCGTGGCGATCGCGAACAAGCTATGATCGCCGGGAACTGTTCTCCGGCGAACTGTTCGCAACATCACTACTAATTATCTGATACTAAGGTTTAAAGATTGTTACCCCAAGATCCCACAAAATCCTTTAAAAGCAAGATTGATGACTACTTGGAACATCTGGTACAGCTGAATATCATCTCAAAAACATTGGGGGATTACCTAAGGGTGGAAAATCCGGTGATCCCAGTAATTTATACTTTACCCAAAGTACATAAAGACCCCATTTCCCCACCAGGCAGGCCAATAGTGTCTGCAAGGGGTTCTATCTTGCAACCTATTGCAATGTTTCTGGACTCATTGCTATAACCTTTGGTGCGGAATACTCTGTCCTTCTTATTGGACCCAATGGAGTTGATTAAACAATTACAATGCTGGTCTGAGTACAACCCTGATGATATTCTGGCCACACTTGATGTGGGCCAGTCTTTATACCTTTATTCCACACGAAGAGGGCATGACGGCTGTTTTCCATCACTTGTTGAAGTACCCATATATTGGACCACCTGTTGATGTTGCTATACAGCTGCTTGAGTATTGTCTCAAGAATAGCTATTTTAAGTTTGAGAAGGACTTTTATTTGCAAACATCTGGCACAGCGATGGGGTCCAATTTGGCCCCATCCTATGCTAATCTTTTCATGGCATGCTTTGAGACTCAGGGAACAGAGCTCTTTCATGATCCAAGAGTGATTTTCTTTAAACGCTATATCGATGACCTGTTTGTGGTGTAGCTTGGGAACAGTACCAAATTATTGGAATGGTTTTAGAACCTGAATAAGGCAAATCCTCAGGTCCAGTTCAAGATGAATTACCATGACCAACAGATTGATTTTTTGGATATACAAATCTATAAAGGTATTGATGGCTTCTGCACAATACTGTTCCAGAAGGAGACTGACCACAACTCACTATTGGAAGTGACTAGCTGCCATCCACCTAGCCTAAAGCGTGCATTGCCAGACTCACAGTTCAAAAGGGTGGTCCGCAACAATACAGATGAAACTAAAAGAAAAGAACAACTCAAATAGATACAGACAAGATTCAGGGAAAGAGATAACCAACTTTAACAGTAGATGGTCTAACACAAGAGCAAGCCTTACGAAAAACCTCAGAAGAGGATGAAGTTGAGAGGATGATCTTTACGACCACCTTCACTCCTGAAAGACTTGGCTTTTCAAGAAGATTGAAAGAAAATTGGGACATTATCTCTACTGATAAATCTCTCCCACTTACACAGATGGAGGCTCCCATGGTGGGTTTTAAGAGAGGACGGTCCCTGAAGGACTTACTACTATGAACTGATTTCAGGGAGAGCTATACTCAAAGAACTTGGTTAAGTACCTCCAAAAAAGGTTGCTTCGGGTGTAGTGGATGCACAACTTGTGGAGGATTAACCCAGAGCACACATTTTCTGCACCCCTGGACTAACAAAAAGTTATTCATCAGACATAGGGTTACATGCACCACAAAGTTAATTGTATACCTTCTACATTGCCCATGTGGAAGATTTTACATGGGTAAGACCAGGATGATTTGAGGACCCAAATGGCAAACCTCCGCTCAGCAATACAGGCAGCTATTAAAAATGGTGGGTCAGAACAGCCTGTGGCCAGGCATTTTCTGGAGTTTAAACATGCCACTTCAGACCTCAGATACATCATTATAGACCACATACCTGCAATATCTGGGGGGGGGGGATAGGGCTAGGAGCCTTTTACAAAGAAAATCCCATTGGATTTTTTATTTGGACACCCTACATCCGAAGGGTCTGAATGTACACTTGGATTTTCAGCATTTCTTGTCATAGGCTCCTAACATATCTCTGTAGAAGTACTATTAGTTCTTGCACGCCAGGTTCTTTTTTAGTGTAGTAATCAGCATAATGTAGGTAATTGATCTTATAGGGTTTCTTGTAATGGGCTCATAGCATATCACTCTTGGATCATGAAAGAGCTCCGTTCCCTGAGTCTCAAAGCATGCCATGAAAAGATTAGCATAGGATGGGGCCACATTGGACTCCATCGCTGTGCCAGATGTTTGCACATAAAAGTCCTTCTCAAACTTAAAAAAATTTATTCTTGAGACAATACTCAAGCATATCAGGACATACTTGAAAACGAGATAAATCTCAATGTATCCTTCCTGGTAAAATATTTTATAAATAAATAAATAATCAACTATTGTATATATGTTGATTAGTATAATATATTACTCTTCAGTTTAGAAACCTGCTGATACCAGATAACATAGCTGATGTAATTAGTTATTGCTTTATTATCATTAAGTATATTGCTCATTTGGTGTGATCCATGTTGCACAATGAAGGAGAAGCAGTGAGTCGTTCAGCTGCCTTTATTGCGCAACATGGATGACTTGCTAATTTGTGTACTATGAGCCAGTGCCACCCAGTGGTGCTTAAAAGCTCTTCACAGCCCATACACTCCTAATAGAGAGTGTTCTCCAAGCTGCCTGGGGAACCAATCAGCAGTGTCAGAGTGCTCAGTGAGTCACATGATCGCTTCCAAGGAGAAGCGATGCAGAGGACAAGTGAGTTGAAAGTGAGTGAGGTGAGAGAGGCTAAGAGCATGCTGCCTGCAAGACGAGGCCAAGGAGAACTTGCCCTGGATGACGCTTTTCACTGGTGAAGAGCAGACAACGGTTACGGTAAGTATTAATTATTATTATTATTATTTTCCTATTTCTGAGCCGGTACACCGTCTAAGAGTAAGTGCACCCTAACTTTGCTACAGCATTTGGCACAACAGATATTTTCATAAATCCCAAAATAAACATTTACAATATCAAAACCCCTCAAAGCCACACAGCATCAATTTCCCCAGTGCACTTTACATGGTTATTGGCATGATTAATCCTCTCCATGGTAGAAATTCCAGAAATTAGTGAAATAACCAACAGGTTAATAAAACTGTAGGGCTACAATGCTGATGTTGTCAGACTTCTAAGAAGTGCAAAGGGCAAATAATATATATGGTTATAGGTTATTTCAAGTTCTGGAATATTATATCCTCTGATTATAGTATGAGTCAGTAGCAATAATAATGCAAACTAGATAATTTAATGGGACAAAACATTACAATAATAAAATGCACACACACACAGGGGGAAGAGGTTATAAATGGATGGGACTTAATACTTACATGCTAAATCACTTTCCTGTGAGAGAGAGAGAGAGAGAGAGAGCGAGAGAGAGAGAGAGTGAGAGGGATAGAGAGAGAGTGTGAGAGGGATAGAGAGAGAGTGTGAGAGGGATAGAGAGAGAGAGAGTGTGAGAGAGAGAGAAAAAGAGTGTAAGACAGTGTGTGAGAGAGAGTGAGAGAGTGAGAGAAAGAGTGTGTGTGAGAGAGAGAGAGAGAGAGAGAGAGAGAGAGAGAGGATAGAAAGAGAGAGTGAGAGTGAGAGAGAAAGAGAGAGACAGAGAGAGAAAGTCTGAGAGAGAGTGAGAGAGAGTTTGAGTGAGAGAGAGTGTGAGAATGAGTGTGTGAGAGAGAGAAAGTGTGAGAGAGAGTGTGAGAGTGTGTGTGTGAGAGAGAGAGTGTGAGAGAGAGTGAGAGAGAGAGTGAGAGAGAGAGTGAAAAAGAGAGTGTGTATGAGAGAGTGAGAGAGAGAATGTGAGTGTGTGACAGAGTGAGTGAGAGAGTGAGAGGGAATGTGTTTGAGAGAGAGTGAGTGAGAGTTAGTGAGATTAAGAGAGAGAGTGTGAGAGAGAATCTGAGAAAGATAGAGAAAGTGTGAGAAAGAGAGAGGGAGAGAGTGTGTGAGAGAGAGACAGAGTGTGAGAAAGATAGAGAGAGAGTGTGAGGGAGAGTGTGAGAGTGTGTGTGTGTGTGAGAGTGTGTGAGAGAGAGAGTGTGTGATAGATTTAGTGTATATATATATATATATATACAGTATATATATATATATATATATATATATATATATATATATATAAAATAATATGTATATGTGTATGTTTCCCTGGCGTTTCATATCCAGTGCCTCACCAGCCTCTGACCTCACTGCATGTCACTGCTTCTAGCACTATGTGGGCTTTAGCTCGAGACCAACCCATAACTTTTAACTTGAAATATCAGCAATATTTAACATGGTCACAATATCAATTGAAAGAAATGGATGTGCTAGAGCGATGTCAGCCCTGTTGAACCTTCTCTGGTAAATCTTGTTTACCATAGACTTGCAATATCAATTAGTACACTAATTTTAGTCCAGGGATAGTTTTATTGCTTTCCGCTCTAGCATTATCGCGCAACTTGTAGTCTTAGCCTTTATTGGTTAAACACATAAGATTAATTTACATTCCTTGTGTTAATCTTTTTCAGCTAGCTGATAGCAACTAGAAAGGCTAACAAAAAAGGTAACAACATGCAGAAATTTACAAAGCTGTTGGGTATTTCTTTAGCATTCACCTAATTACAACAGAGAAAGCTTCAAGTCAATGGGAGCTAAAAAATTATAAATCGCTTTTGGCTTAATTAAGTCTTTTAATGTCTCTCAAATTAATAAATATTGGCAACAATAGACAGATTGAGGAACATTTTTAAAACATTTACAATCAAATTAGATGAATATTTAAAAAATATATTTTGATATAAAAGGTACCCAATAAATATATATAAAATATATTACATTCTAATCCTATATAATAAAAAGCCAAGTGTGTTTGTCTGAAGCTGTCATGCGCAGTAGAGACTGCACGCGAGGACAAATACACCTGACTTGATGTGCTCGTGCACATTTCCCCCATAGACATCAATGGAGAAAAAGTGTTAGAAAAACACTAACACCTGCGATTGTGGAATGGCGATTTCTATAACGCAATCACCATTGATGTCTATGGGGAGAAGAAGGTTATGTAAAAACCTAAGAACTTAACATAAACCCCTAGTCTAAATATCCCTTATCTGCCGCCCCCCAACATCGCCGACACTAAATAAAGTTATTAACCCCTAAACCGCCGCCACCAACATTGCGACAATAAATAAAGTTATTAACCTCTAAACCGCCGCCCCTGACATTGCCAACACGAAATAAAGTTATTAACCCCTAAACCATTGCCCACAACATCACCAACACTACAATATAACTATTAACCCCTGGGGGGCGGAGCCAGCCGGAGACCAGCATGGCCGCATAATTGCAAAGTTCTGTGAAGCTGTAAACCTTAGGCGACACTGTACAGCTACCAAAGGGCTTAAAAGACTCTGAAACAGAGCAGAACATTAGGATCTAACAGAGCATCTAACACTCCGGTTCTTAAGGGCGGTTGTGTGCCAATTCCGGGTAAAATCTGGACAACACAACAGAGCTCTCGCCCGGATTTACCAGGGAGAATATCGGTCTACAGAGGGGCGGAAAAGAATGAAAGAATCGCATCTCTGGTATGTGAGTTGTCATGTGGTCGCATGCGGCCTGACAGTACTGCAACTATAGATGCCATTACCAACCCCACACCACACTAGTATAACTGGGGCTACAGGAGAAGAGCGGCAGACAGAGAAACATCTAAGTTTGTACTGTAGGGCGGACATGTCACTGGGAGACCAGTTTAAATAACATGTATATTTAAAATCTAGGCATTAAATAAACACACTCCCCAGGAGACACACACAGCACCTCAGTTGGGCACATAGAGCATAAGAGCAGATAAAGGCAACGAATAAGTAAGATAAGCTAATCCCTTTTTACAAAGTATGTGACCTGTGACAAAATATAATAATAGAGAGCCTAGCATACCAGATTACTGCCATAAGCATATTAAGGACTGTTACATACGACGCAGAGCAGGGAGCATTACTATAAAATGGCATCCAGAAGACAGGCAAAGCCTGATAAACAAATAAAAGCAACAGCATCTCAGGGAGCAAAGATGAACACATTTTTTAAAACCCTAGAGAATGCAAACACTCTGCAACCTATCTCCTCACAACAAGATACAGGGGAAGACAGGGCAGATTCTGATAGCTCATTACAAGAAGAAGATTGCCCTCTCACTGAAGCTGACCTAAAATCCCTACCCTCCAAAGAGGACTTTGCAACTTTTATGTCTCAAGTGAGTCAGTTAATCAAAGATGGATTAACTGAGGTTAAAAAAGACCTCACAGATATAGGCAACAGAGTAGTACAGTTAGAAGAACAGGCAGAAGAAATCTCTGAAACTACAAATCTAACCACAACACAGCTACAGCATCAACCAACGGAAATCATACGACTACAGAACCAGATTGAAGATCTGGATAACAGAGGCCGGCGACAGAATTTGAGGATAAGAGGGGTCCCAGAGATGATCTCTACCATTGATATCCCACAGTACCTGCAGGCCTTATTCAGCAGCTTGTTAGACACAAACACCAGCATCTTACTTGACAGGGCCCATAGGACCTTAAGACCCAAGCCTGCTGCTTCGGCACCAACCCGAGACATCATACTAAAGTGCCACTACTTCCATGAAAAGGAGAAAATCATTGCTGCTGCCAGGAAAAAATCCCCAGTAACTTGGGAAGGATCCAATATACAGATATACGCTGACCTTAGCTCCCTTACACTCACAAAACGCAAAGAAATTAGCTTCCTTACTACACATCTAAGGGGTCAGGGGATACCTTACCGCTGGTTCTTCCCTTTTTCGCTTAAGGCAGTGAAAGACAGCAAAGAAGTCATTTACCAGGACATTGAAGACCTAGACAAATTTTGTTCTAAATTAAACATTCCTATGCCTAAAGTCCCTCAAATGGATTAGGAAGACGTTGATTCCTCAAATCTCAAGTCAAACAGACCAAAACCTCAGCACTCAAAATGGACCACAATCACAAGGAACCACAAGTCCACCATGAGGATGAAGCAGCCTACTAATTGCAAGGAAAAGATACCTCCGTGACAATGTCTCCACCGCTACTGGATGATGATGAAACTTCTTTGCACAATATGGCCGCAGATTTAGTGGATCTCAGCAATGAGGCCACAGACTTTAAGCCGAATCCTGACTTTGAGAGCAATTATACTCTTTGTCGGAGTTAACTCATGTTCAGTTGATTGATTGTTTGATTTCATTTGCTGTTCTCATTTATTATGTATCTGTTCTTTATATATTCTTTTTATATATATATAGCCCTAATGGTATAGTAAAACGAAATGTTGTATAGCGTAAGGTACAGCTGCAGTAATTAGTTACTGCATATCCCCCTATAGTAGTTAGTTTAGGATGGCCCTTAGAGGGTCAAGATATTGGTTACTATCTACGAGTACTTATGTTCTCAGTTTAAAGGTTTTGTTATATATATGCTCAATATTCAAGTCTATTTTCTCTGTTCTAGAAGTTTTATTCATTAAGATGATATTTTTTCTCTACAAAGCGGAGCACGAACCATCTATCCTACATCGAATTGTAAGTCCCGGGGGGTAGGGCCCCATCCTTAGAACATTGATAATACCCCAAGGTAAAACTACATTTGCACTTTCACATAAGCGTTCACATTCCACATATTTTCACAATGAATAGACCCATTCGAATAGCCTCCCAAAATGCTAACGGCCTTAACTCCCCCAATAAGCGATCAATAGCTCTAAATTGGTTCGCAAAACAAAAGAGCTCAATTGTACTTGTACAAGAAACCCATTTTGCAAAACTGACGGAACCCAAATTTTCGTCTAAAGATAATCCAATAGGATACTTTAACTCAAACGCGAAAAAAAGAATGGAGTGGGGATTTTATTTCATAGAAATACCTCTTTCCAACGTATTAATTCGGTCTCTGATAGAGATGGGAGAATTATTATTGTAGTAGGGCTGCTGTTTAATAGACCTGTATCAATAGTGAACATATATGCCCCCGGTTCAGGCAGAACCTCCTTCTTTAAACACTTACAATCTATGGTTTTGGAAATACAGAAAGGCACATTGATATTAGGGGGGGACCTTAACATTGCAATGGACTCCTCTATGGATACATCGACTCACAAATCTAGAGCCCCGTCAAGACCCCCGGACGCTGTTTTTAATTGTGGTAGGAGATTGGGGTTAGTAGATGTGTGGAGAATTCAACATCCTCAACAAAAAAATTACACCTTTTATTCACACCCTTGGGCTATGTATTCAAGAATTGATTACCTATATATGGATCAGTAAGGGCTGTCCTTAGCATCAGATAGTGACATAGTGCTGACATCCTGGTCTGACCACTCCATGATCACACTTGACTTAAATTGGCCTGACTTTCCAATGCATCCGTATACATGGAGACTGGAAGAATATATGTTACACCACCCACCGACTACCCAAGCTTTAACAACTTCCATATCAAAATATTTCCAATCAAATAGCACACCAGAGTCCTCTACCCTCTCCTAACTTGGAAAGCACATAAAGCAGTAATAAGGGGGGAATGCATTAAACTATGGGCCCAAATGAAGGAAACGTATAATTCCACACTGCAGGGCTTAAGTGATAAACTGCGGCAATTAGAACTACAACATAAAAACTTGCCCAAAAACTCGGACCTACTAGCTCGCCTTACAACCACTAGGAAAGAGATCAACAAAATGCTAATAAAGGAAGCGCAGAGAAGGGCTCTTGCATTAAGGAAAACTTTCTTTTATGAGAGAAATAGAGTGGGCCCTCTTTTAGCGAGAGCCTTAAAAACGAAAAGGTTAAACCACATACACAAAATTAAATCAGCAGATGGAACATTGATATATGATAGTAAAGAAATAGCGAATCAATTTAGTAGTTTCTATAAAAACCTATACAATCTAGAAGCCCCGCACTCTGCAACACACCTTGCTGACATACAAAAATATATAGAGGGAGCAGGTTTACCACAATTATCCCAGGACCAGAAGTCTAATTTAGAAAGACCAATTTCCTTACAGGAACTTCAAAAAGTTATATCTCACCTCCCAAATGGCAAAAGCCCAGGCCCAGATGGCGGCGCAAACCAATATTATAAGACCTTCAGGAACCTGTTAACACCTCATCTTTTAACCCTATTTCAGAGTATAGACGATTCAGGTAAATTCTCTACGGACATGCTTCAAGCGCACATTTCGGTAATCCTTAAACCTGATAAACCACAAGATGATCCCGGTAGTTACCGTCCTATTTCTTTATTAAATTCAGATATTAAGATTTTTAGTAAAATTCTGTCCAATCGCATCAACACTATTCTAAGTGAGTTAGTGCATGTAGACCAAGTAGGTTTTGTACCCCGTAAGGAAGCACGTGATAACACGATAAGAGCTATGTCTTTAATGGAATATGCCAAATTTCACCAAATTGATTCTGTGTTCATAACAATGGACGCTGAAAAAGAGTGCTTAAGGACACTCTACTCTCCTTCGGATTTGGCAATAACATGATCTCACATATTTTAAGTCTATACTCCCATCCTAGCGCCAAAGTAAAAGCCAATGGCATGCTCTCAGACCCCTTTACTATCCAGAACGGTACACATCAGGGATGCCCTTTATCTCCCATATTGTTCATTCTGACAATGGAGGTTCTAGCCTCTTGTGTCCGTGGGAACAATGACATTAGAGGCATCCAGATAGGACCCACTGAATATAAAATTGCCATGTATGCAGATGACGTTTTGTTCTCAGTGTCGTCTCCTGCATCTTCTATACCAATGGTAATGAGTGAAATTGACAAATTTGGCAGGTTCTCTAATTTTTTAGTCAATAAAACAAAGTCCGAAATTTTAAATATATCCTCTACAGAGATGGCATTCCGTAAACTTTCCTCACTTAGCCCTTTGCGACTACAGACAGACTCTATTAAATATTTGGGCATTCATATTTCCCCTCATTATTCTACCCTTTTCAATAAAAACTACGACTCCTTGTTACATAATACACATAGAGACCTCACAGAATGGGCAACAAAACCACTCTCGTGGTGGGGACGAATCCAATCCATAAAAATGACCACTCTACCTAGAAAATTATATATACTACAAGCCCTTCCATTACACCTTCCCAACTGGTATTGGGGGTGAGTGGTCTCAACGGGTCTTGTTTATACTATGTGGAAATGATTGGAGGTTTAGATAGAATGGGGATAAACGGTCCCTCTGTGTCACTTTGTTGAGTGAAGAAAACTTAAGGATAGGAACAGGCTTTCAGATGTAGCAGACGGGACTTATACAAAGTGGTTAAAATATGCACAACTGCACTACTTCATACAAACCACACAGTATAAACAAGACCCGTTGAGACCACTCACCCCCTTTGAAAGTTTATGTGACAACGGCAACTCAGTGCAACACTCTCTCTCTATATCGCGCAAACTAGTAACTGCACACTACAAAACACAATTGCCACTATACACAACCAAATGGTCAGGGGACATTAGGACAGGACTGGACGTGACAGACTGGCATAGAATTTTCATGAATACCATGAAATCCTTGACATCCCCCAGATACTTGAAATGACCTATAAGATTTTGACTCGCTGGTATCTCACACCGACTAGATTAAACACGATATACCCTGATTCGTCACGTATGTGTTAGAGGGGGTGTGGGGAACTGGGGAGCTTAGCTCACATGTGGTGGCCTTGCCCCAAAGTAAAGCCTTTGTGGAGGGAGGTTGAGACACATTTTCAGTCAATTATAGGCAAAGAAATGGCTCTATCCCTGAAAGCTGCACTGCTTAATGATCTCCCCAAAATCCCCTGCAAATTGAAGTCCTTTCTGCTACAGATAGGGCTGAATAGTGCCAGATCTTTAATAGCACATGCATGGAAAACTCCAGAAACTCCTACAAAGACTAAGTGGCAGGATCGGATGACTGAGCTTTTGAATCTAGAGGAGTTTGGTTACATGAAGCGCAATAAATCAACCTTTATCCATAACACTAAATTCATATGGGAGGATTCGCTACACTCGCCAAAGGCCGCACAAAACATCAATGACGGGGCTTTGGGGTTGGGGTTCTCTTCTGCCTCGGGAAAAAAGCAAATTAAAAAAATTGAAATTGATAAAATGATAATGCATGTTTAAAGATATATGACTGGGAATAGATAAAAAATGTATATATATATATATATATATATATATATATAAATTTGTATATATGTGTTTATAAATAAACATGTATACACATATTTAGACATGTATATATACACATATTTAAACACATATATACTTTATTTTAATGTGTTTTACATGTGTTTTGTGAAAAACATTTTTAACCATTGCATTTGGGAATAAAAAAGTTTTTAATAATCAATAACAAAAACAAATTAAAAAAATTTGTCTGGTGTATACCTAATGTACCCGTTCCCCCCAAGGTACCCCCCCCCCCCGACCGACCATCTGTCCTTCATGTAGCAAATGTGATCCATGTTGCACAATGAAGGAGAAGCAGTGAGTTGTTCAGCTGCCTTTATTGCGCAACATGGATGACTTGCTAATTTGTGTACTATGAGCCAGTGCCACCCAGTGGTGCTTAAAAGCTCTTCACGGCCTATACACTCCTAATAGAGAGTGTTCTCCAAGCTGCCTGGAGAGCCAATCAGCAGTGTCAGAGTGCTCAGTGAGTCACATGATCGCTTCCAAGGAGAAGCGATGCAGAGGACAAGTGAGTTGAACTTGAGTGAGGTGAGAGAGGCTGAGAGCATGCTGCCTGCAAGACGAGGCCAAGGAGAACTTGCCCTGGATGACGTTTTTCACTGGTGAAGAACAGACGACGGTTACGGTAAGTAATAATTATTATTATTTTTTTTTTCCTATTTCTGAGCCGGTACACCATCTAAGAGTAAGTGCACCCTAACTTTGCTACAGCATTTGGCACAACAGATATTTTCATAAATCACAAAATAAACATTTACAATATTAAAACCCCTCAAAGCCACACAGCATAAATTTTTCCAGTGCACTTTACATAGTTATTGGCGTGATTAATCCTCTCCATGATAAAAATTCAAGAGATTTGTGAAATAACCAACAGGTTAATAAAACTGTACGGCTACAATGCTGATGTTGTCAGACTTAAAAGAAGTGCAAAGGGCAAATAATATATATGGTTATAGGTTATTTCAAGTTCTGGAATATTATATCCTCTGATTATAGTATGAGTCAGTAGTAATAAGGATGAAAACTAGATAATTTAATGGAACAAAACATTACAATAAAATGCACAAACACACACAGGGGGAAGAGGTTATAAATGGATGGGACTTAATACTTACATGCTAAATCACTTCCCTGTGAGAGAGAGAGAGAGAGAGAGAGAGTGAGAGGGATAGAGAGAGAGTGTGAGAGGGGTAGAGAGAGAGAGTGAGAGAGTGAGAGAGAGAGAAAGTGAGAGGATAGAAAGAGTGAGAGTGAGAGAGAAAGAGAGAGACAGAGAGAGAGTGTGAGAGAGTGTGAGTGAGAGAGAGTGTGAGAATGAGTGTGTGAGAGAGAGAAAGTGTGAGAGTGTGAGAGTGTGTGTGTGAGAGAGAGTGTGTGAGAGAGTATGAGAGAGAGAGTGAGAGAGAGAGTGAGAGAGAGAGAGTGAAAGAGATAGTGTGTACGAGAGAGTAAGAGAGAGAATGTGAGTGAGTGATAGAGTTAGTGAGAGGGAATGTGTTTGAGAGAGAGTGAGTGAGAGTTAGTGAGATTAAGAGAGAGAGTGTGAGAGAGAATGTGAGAAAGAGAGAGAGTGTGTGAGAAAGATAGAGAGAGTGTGAGAGAGAGTGTGAGAGAGATAGAGAGAGTGTGTGTGAGAGAGAGAGGGGAGAGAGAGAGGGAGAGAGAGAGTGTGAGAAAGAAAGATAGAGAGAGAGAGTGTGAGAGAGAGTGTGAGAGTGTGTGTGTGTGTGAGAGAGAGAGAGAGAGAGAGAGAGAGAGTGTGTGAGAGAGAGTTAGTGTATATATATATATATATATATATAGATATAAAATAATATGTATGTGTGTATGTTTCACTGGCGTATAATAGCCAGTGCCTCACCAGCCTCTGACCTCACTGCACGTCACTGCTTCTAGCACTATGTGGGCTTTTGCCATAACTTTTAATTTGAAATATCAGCAATATTTAACATGGTCACAATATCAGTTGAAAGAAATGGATGCGCTAGAGCGATGCCAGCCATTTTGAACCTTCTCTGGTAAATCTTGTTTACCATGGACTTGCAATATCAATTTGTGCACTAATTTTAGTCCAGGGATAGTTTTATTGCTTTCCGCTCTAGCATTATCGCGCAACTTTTAGTCTTGGCCTTTATTGGTTAAACACATAAGATTAATTTACATTCCTTGTGTTATTCTTTTTCAGCTAGCTGATAGCCACTAGAAAGGCTAACAAAAAAGGTAACAACATGTAGAAATTTACAAAGCTGTTGGGTATTTCTTTAGCATTCACCTAATTACAACAGAGAAAGTTTCAAGTCAATGGGAGCTAAAAAATTCTAAATCACTTTTGGCTTACATTAAGTCTTTTAATGTCTCTCAAATTAATAAATATTGACAATAATAGACAGATTAAGGAACATTTTTAAAACATTTACAATCAAATTAGATGAATATTTAAGAAATATATTTTATTTAAAATATATATAACATTTTTATATTTTTATATATATACCCAATAAATATATGTAAAATATATTACATTCTAATCCTATATAATAAAAGGCCAAGTGTGTTTGTCCAAAGCTGTCATGCGCAGTAGAGACTGCACGCGAGGACAAACACACCTGGCATTCCAACTGACCTGGCATCGTGTGGTGGAGTGGGCGTGGCTGGGCGGGTGAGGAGTGGGTGTGACCGGACGGGTGTGTCGTGGGCGTGGTCGGGCATGGTGTGGGTGGGGCCGGGTGGGCCAGATGCTGGGGCCAGCTGACGAGAGATAGAGAGCTCTAAATAGGGGGATAGAGAGAGCAGAAGAGGGTGGATAGAGAGAGCAGAAGTGGGGGGATAGAGAGAGGGAGAGAGAGACAGCAAAAGAGAGAGGGGGGAGAGAGACAGCAAAAGAGAGGGGGCAGAGAGACAGTAAAAGAGAGGGGGGAGAGAGACAGCAAAAGAGAGGGGAAGAGAGACAGCAAAAGAGAGGGGGAGAGAGACAGCAAAAGAGAGGGAGAGAGAGACAGCAAAAAAGAGGGGGGAGAGAGAGAGCAAAAGAGAGGGGGAGAGAGAGAGCAAAAGAGAGGGGGGAAAGAGAGAGTAAAAGAGAGGGGGAGAGAGAGTAAAAGAGAGGGGAGAGAGAGAGAGAGCAAAAGGGAGGGGAGAAAGAGAGAGCAAAAGAGAGGGGAGAGAGAGAGAGAGCAAAAGGGAGGGGAGAAAGAGAGAGCAAAAGAGAGGGGAGAAAGAGAGAGCAAAAGAGAGGGGAGAAAGAGAGAGCAAAAGAGAGGGGGGATAGAGAGAGAGCAAGGGGTGGGACCGCTGTACTGCAAAAAATGGCCCGTGTACACGGGCTTTAGGACTACTACATATATAAAAGTATAATAATGTATAATTATATAAATACAAATATTTTAATTTACATATGTTTCTGAGCAATCCTTCATAATAATTTAATTTTTTTTAATTTTGTACAAAATGTATCCATCCTGGTCTTTTTGGCCCAATTTCATTGTTATTATTAGTTCTACAACTACATTTAGTATCCATTATTACCTATTATAGCCTATTTATACATCCCATACTTATAATGGGAAGGGTATTTACATTGGTATAATAAGTGCCCAATGCATGTAATAATCAGCTTCTATTATCAGTTTTCTAAAAGCTACTGGGCAAGATTACAAGTCGCACATTATGTCTTTCCTGCATACCATATGGTCTTTTCACAAGCAATGTTCATTGTCCTGATATTACAAGTCTTGAAAATTTGTGATAGCCCACGCGCATGCATTCGCCTTTTACGCAACAATCCTTTCCACGCTTGAAGAGCTGTAGTTAACTGTTTTTCGCAAAAAAAGTTAACTGAAACACATCAAAATACATTACAAAGTACAGGTACACTCATATTAACACTGTCTAATAAAAATTATTTATAAAAAATATTGCACCCAAAAGTTATAAGGGCTCAAAGATATTCGATTTTGGGTGTTAGAGAAAAAAGGCAGGCAAATGGCTTTAACATTGAGAAACATACATATACTTGTGTAAAGATGATATGTATGTATATACATGTTTATATATGTGTACATGTATATTAATGTCTTTATTTGTGTATATATGTATTTATAGACATAGATAACAGGATACTCTGCACTCAAAAAGACAAGATTCTTCTACAAGCCATAAGATAAAACTTCAAAGGTTTATTCGATCTTCTAAAGACATAGAATCAATGAAAAACACATATAAAAAACAAGCACTTATGCACTTATAGCAAGCCGTATGCTTTTGGGGCTCCTCCCAGCCCTTGCTCACCAGCTGGTGTTAATTTTTTTTCCAATATTTTCTTTTCCGTTGATGTCTATGGGGGAATACATGCACACACACGCGCAGGGGCGAAACTACAGGGGGTGCAGAGTATGCAATTGCGACTTGGGCACAGCTTAAAAAAAATAAAAAATTAATAAAAAATGTTGACCTGCCACTGCCTGCACTGATATCATGTGAGTGTGACATGATGCTTCACTAGTGTCTCTGACTACAGGGGTTAGTGTTTCTGTTTTACCCATTGGTGTTTATGTGTGTATGTATGTATGTGACTGTGTGTGAATTTATGCATGTATGTGTGTGTGTGTGTGTATGTATGTATGTGACTGTGTGTGTATTTATGCATGTATGTGTGTATTTATGTATATTACTGTGTGTGTGCATGTGTGTATGTATGTATATGACTGTGTGTGTATTTATGCATGTATGTGTGTGTGTGTGTATGTTTGTGGAACCAGCAAATTACAGACCTTGTTACCACTATATACAGTACGGGGGGTCTGGACCATGTCACAGACTACTGTGGTCACTTTATAAAGTACTGGGGACAGGTAGGGTCAGGCCAGCCATCTCACCAGCAGATTACAGACTGTGTCACTGACTCACTATATACAGTACTGGTGGGTTAAACAGTGTCACTATATACAGTAATAGGGGGTCAGACCATCTCACAGACTGTGGGCACAGGGTACCTCCTTTTGCAGATATGTAATCTGATTCCTATTTTTTTCTGTGTTAAATGTTAAAAAAAGATATGTATAAAATTCACTTTTTTGGGGGGGGGGCCCTTCTTAGATTCTTGCACCTGGGCCCTGTGGTTTCTAGTTATGCCTCTGCGCAACCATGAATGCGCAAAACACAACGCGTGTGGTGTTTTCGCAAGAGATTTGTAGCATGACTTGTAATCTTGCCCATTGAGTGGTAACAGTATCCACCAGCACTAAAGTATACTTAAAGGCACAGTCTACACCCAAATTTTTATTGTTTTAAAATATAGATAATCCCTTTATTACCCATTCCCCAGTTTTGCATAACCAACACAGTTATATTAATATACTTTTTACCTCTTTAACTTGTATCTAAGCCTGTGCAGACTGCTTCCTTTTTCAGTTCTTTTGACAGACTTGCATTTAGCCAATCGTTGCCCTCTCATATGTAACTCCACGGACATGGTCACAATATTATCTGTATGGCACACATGAACTTACGCCCTCTAGCTGTGAAAAACTGCCAAATGTATATAAATAAGGGGCGGCATTAAGGGCTTAGAAATTAGCATATGAGCCTACCTAGGTTTAGCTTTCAACAAAGAATACCAAGAAAACAAAGAAAATTTGATGATAAAAGTGAACTGGAAAGTTGTTCAAAATTGCATTCCCTATCTGAATCCTGAAATTTTAATTTTGACTAGATTGTCCCTCTTAAAATCTATTAAAGGGACATAATACTCATATGCTAAATCACTTTAAACTGATGCAGTATAACTGTGAAAAGCTGACAGGAAAATATCACCTGAGCATCTCTATGTAAAAAAGGAAGATCTTTTACCTCACAACTTCCTCAGCTCAGCAGAGCAAGTTCTGTGTAAAAAAATACACTTCAGCTAGTGGTCAGCTGCAGGTAAAAATAAAGAAATGAACTGCAGCCAATCAGCATCAACAGTGCTGAGGTCATGAACTCTTTTGCTGTGATCACATGAGATTTGACTTAACTCTCATGAGATTTCATAGTAAACTTCCTTTAAACTGAATAGGGAAATAACATAAGAGTGCACAAGGCTCAACCCCTTAGCTGTCCCGGGACAAACATACTGATTTGCTGCTTAGAAGTCCTTTACAATGGGATGTGGCTACTGAAGAACTTTTGAGGTAAAATATCTTTCTTTTTTACATAGAGATGTTCAGGTGATATTTTCTATTCAGCTTTTTACAGCTATGCTGCATCACTTTCAAGTGTTTTAACATTTGGGTATTATGGCCCTTTAATAAAAACCCAAGCTCCTTGACCCCTCCAAATGCGTTAAACCCCTAAAACACTATGCTCCATCTCAAACCGTTATTAACCCCCAAACTGCCTAAACCCACATGGCTAGACCCCCATAAAAGCTGTCAACTGTTAAACTGCCAAAATCTCAATGCAAAATATAACCTAACTGCTATATACCCCCTAATTGTTAAGAATTGGAAGTGCACATGACAGGCTTCCCAACCCTAAAATTGTCCCAAATGGCATCAGCAGAGATGATAAGATAAGAACTACAAAACAACCACGTTTGTGAAAAAATAATGACATGGCAAGCGGCGTCTACTCCAGTAGCATATCTGGATTGACTCATCCAATTAAAGGGACAGTCTACACCAGAATTTTTATTGTTTTAAAAGATAGATAATCCCTTTATTCCCCAGTTTTGCATAACCAGCACAGTTATATTAATATACTTTAAACCTCTGTGATTATCTTGTATCTAAGCCTCTGCAAACTGCCCCTTTATTTCAGTTCTTTTGACAGACTTGCAGTTTAGCCAATCAGTGCCTGTTGCCAGATAACTTCATGTGCACGAGCACAGTGTTATCTATATGAAATACATGAACTAACACCCTTTAGTGGTGAAAAACTGTTAAAATGCATTCTGATAAGAGGTGGCCTTCAAGGTCTAAGAAATTAGCATATGAACCTCCTAGGTTAAGCTTTCAACTAAGAATACCAAGAGAACAAAGCAAAATTGGTGATAAAAGTAAATTGGAATATTGTTTAAAATTACATGCTCTATCTGAATCATGAAAGTTTATTTTGGCCTAGACTGTCCCTTTAAGGCAGGCAAGTGGTGAGGGGAGTTTGGCTATAGAAAAACAATGGCAACAAACAAGGTGTCAATCCATTCAAAACATTTTCAGACTTAGGGCAAGATAATGAGTGGTGCGCTAACCGTGGTGTGCTAACTGTAGCACGTAAGCGATATGTGGTATTTTGCAGCTTTTTGCACGCAACAGAAATAGTGTGCATATTATAAGTTGAAATTAAACGTGTTTGCTTGAGCGCAATTAAATTTAATGCATTTAGGTTAGCACAATTTCATAGCACAGTTACACTCATAATAACACTGTCTAATTAAAATTAGGTTAAAAAAATTGCAAACAAAAGTTATAAGGCCTTACAAATATGAGGTCTCAAGTGTTAGAAAATAAAGGGCTGCAAAGCACTTTAACATAGAGATAGATACATACATATACATGTCTAAATATGTGTGTGTATATATATATATATATATATATAGTATAAATATATATGTAAATATGTGTGTACATATGTATTTTTGTATTTGTATGTTTATATACTGTATGTATTTATAAACATATACACATATAAGCACATAAAAACAAATTAGCAAAAATCAGATTAACAGAGAGACGTGTAAATACTACTTTAATATTACTTGTATCTAAGAGCAGGTGCATACCTCAAATATCAATTTAACACACATGAAAAGAAAGAAACAGAAGGTACATTACTATTGTTCAAAGATAGGATCAAGCACTTGTGAACATTTTAAAGTTAAATTATTAAAACTTATACTGAAATCTATATCGGTTTTAAGACCGCTGCTTCTTAACTCCTGTTTCCGGTGAGTCTGAAACAGGGCAATTTGGCCCCTTTCAGGCAATCATAAATCAGCCCCTATATCTTATCTTAAAGCTGTTTAAAAAGGGGGAGGAGCACTCCAAGAACAAAATCATATACACCTTAAGAGGACATAAAAGATACACAATATGAAATGTCCATCAAAAACAGAAATCCTGGACAAGTTGTGATCGCAGCAAGCTGCTGCCCTCAAGGTCTTGTTACTCACGTGGAAAGATTATATGGGGAAAACAAAGATATACAGAAATCTGATGATAGTGTAAATACTCACAAAAATATTGCACTATTTGTGAGTGCAAATAAAGCAAGCTGGGCCTATCAGTCTACTGTGCAAGGAAACCTCTTGTTTGGTCTCCCACTACTAGAATACATTTAATAATAAAATACAAAGTATAACAATAATACCAGATTACAATATGCAATATTTTTATTGTTATACTTTGTATTTTATTATTAAATGTTTTCTAGTAGTGGGAGACCAAACAAAAGGTTTCTAGTAGTATCTGCCTTGTACTACTTTGGTTTCTACATTGCTATTAGAAACATTTGAACCTAGAAACCACAGCATACCATCCTGGGAGACCAAACAAGTCTAGTCAGCTGGTGACTACAATAGCCAGCCTGCCTTTACAGCACTACCTTACAGTGCTTTCCCACATTTATACTTTACATTCTTTTGGCATTAAGAAGTTTATCTGCACCATTGGGCGGTTTCCTTGTTTTTTATTTACAAAGATCCCAATCATCTATCAGTACTCTTGTGTTCACACCTTTGGAAAAGTCCAGCTTGCTTTATTTGCA
The DNA here is from genome assembly GCF_027579735.1 of Bombina bombina. Classification (NCBI taxonomy): domain Eukaryota; kingdom Metazoa; phylum Chordata; class Amphibia; order Anura; family Bombinatoridae; genus Bombina; species Bombina bombina. The sequence continues at coordinate 723,214,974 of NC_069502.1, read as the reverse complement.
CTCACAAATAGTGCAATAAATTTATGAGTATTTACAAAGTCATCAGATTTACTGCATATCTTTGATTTCTACACCATGAGGCGCTCTTCTTTGTTTTCCCCATAGAATCTTTCCAAACGAGCCCAATCCACCAGAAGAGGAGCTGACATTACATTTTTGATTATTATCCTATTCACTGTTCATTATTGATATTTTCACATACACAGGAGTGTATAATTTTGCACTTTATTTGCACATATAGAGATATATTGTTATTTTATATTCTCACATTATATTACTGTTTTAAATATATAATTTTTATATACTATATATATATATATATATATATATATATATATATATATTATTCATATTCCTATGATCATTTATTAACTGTATTTATCATCAGCACCCTCTATTTTTCTTCTCTTCTCTTTTTTGGAAGAGTCTGAATTTATTTTTTATTACTTGTTACTCTCCAAATAAACAAATGCATGTAGAAGATCTTCCGCTTGCAAGCTTGACTTAGCTCCGAGGTCAACCTCTTCTAGGTTACAGCACGGCCTCCTCCTTCCTTCCGACCAATGGAACGTGATGTAGTAGGGGGGGAGGGATCTTCCCACTTCTCTGTGGTTTGCCAGCTCTGCACAGCCTCAATGTTATTGGTTGTTATGAGCACCTCATAAGCAAGTTGCGCTGTAACAAATGTTTGTATTTTTGTTATACCATGTATCAATTTCCTCTGTATGTTTATATCAGCTTTCAGTAAGATTTCAGTCAATAGCTTTTAGGGACCTGTTCCTTCTATAGACACTTCTCATAAGCAGCAACACATCTTAGAAGCCATATCACCTTCAGGTATACAATACAAGACACTGAATGTTCATACAACTCCTTGTATCTTACTTGGAATAGTTCTCAAAAGTGTTCCAAACAGAACACTGATACCATCTTTTGCATATCAGTGACAAAATTACAGATAAATGCCAACAAACTTTCACCCCACACAAAGCATGTGTACTCAGGGGTCTCATCAGGGCATAGTTGGATTGCAAGTAACTCCTCTTTTTATAGCACCCGCATTACATCAGGTTAATTTTGTTCTCTCATTTAAGGTAGAATCTACCATCTTAGAAATTCTTATGGTTAGATTACGAGTTTTGCGGTAAGAGGAGTGTGGTGCTAACTTGCACGTTATGGTCACCGCTCAATTACCTACAGGGCTGGTATTACAGGTTTTCCTAAACCCGGTGTTAAAATGTAAGAAGTGAGCGTAGAGCAAAATTGTGCTCCATACCGCACTCCAATACCAGCGCTGCTTAAGTCAGTAGTGAGCTGGTTGTACGTGCTCGTGCACGATTTCCCCATAGAGATCAATGGGGAGAGCCGGCTGAAAAAAAGCCTAATACCTGCAAATAAACAGCGTGAAGAAACAGTACTGGTTACTGAGAAACGCGTTGCTGTGTTTTTAATGTGTTAAATAGAACACTTGTCTTTTATACAACTTGCCTCTTTGGATTTCCTTTACTTTTTAACCCTCTAACAACTGTAGGTGGGAATAGTGAAGCTGATCCCCAAGCGTTACGATTACATAGCGACTGAGACCTGGTTCCTGGGAGCTTGAGAGGAGAGTCATACCAGACAACTCTAAGGTTCCGGTCCGCCCAGCCTGCATCACATCTTTGTGCTTCCCAAAATGTGAGTGTATCAGAGTCTGAATTACCTTTCTGAAATATCACACAGAATTATGCTATGTGGCGCCTTCTCTATCTTCTTATAGAATAATTTGATGTGGATGGCCTTATACCTCGAGGAGAGCTGCCTAACTACACTTATCTAGCACGAAACTGGATATACATTGGACTATCATTTGCTTCTCACATTTTAGCATATGTTATATATTTGTGGGACTCTTTCTTATTGCTTATAAGATTTGACTACCTGCTTATTTGTATATGCTTCAGATATTTTCCTTATATTGGCGACATCCATTCCATAGTGTTGTTATTGTTGCTACTTTCATTATATTTGTTGCTAAAAAAAAATTTTGTGATAGCGCCCCTATTTACACACCTTTGGGTGTTATTTATACTGTAAAGCTCTGTAACGCAGCCGTATTGATTCCTATGGGGAAACTAAATTTATGTTTACACCTAACACCCTAAAATGAACCCTGAGTCTAAACACCCCTAATCTTACACTAATAACCCCTAATCTTCCGCCCCCGACTTCGCCAACACCTACATTATACTTATTAACCCCTAATCTGCCGCTCCGGACATTGTCGACACCTGTATTATACTTATTAAACACTAATCTGCTGCCCCCAACATTGCCGACACCTACAGTGGATATAAAAAGTCTACACACCCCTGTTAAAATGTCAGGTTTCTGTGCTGTAAAAAAATGAGACAAAGATAAATCATTTCAGAACTTTTCCCACCTTTTAATTTGACCTTTAAACTGTACACTGTGGTTGCATAAGAGTGCACAACTGGGGATGTAGCCGTGTTTAAAAGCAATCACATTCAAAATCATGTTAAATAGGAGTCAGTACACACCTGCCATCATTTAAAGTGCCTCTGATTAACCCCAAATAAAGTTCAGCTGTTCTAGCAGGTCGTGACATTTTCTTAGTCGCATCCTACAGCAAAAGTCATGGTCCGCAGAGAGCTTCCAATGCATCAGAGGGATCTCAGAGGGATCTCATTGTTAAAAGGTATCAGTCAGGAGAAGGGTTCAAAAGAATTTCCAAGGCATTAGATATACCATGGAACACAGTGATGACCGTCATAATCAAGTGGAGAAAATATGGCGCAACAGTGACTTTACCAAAAACTGGATGTCCCTCCAAAATTGATGAAAAGACAAGAAGAAAACTGCTCTGGGAGGCTGCTAAGAGGTCTACAGCAACATTAAATGAGCTGCAGGAATATCTGGCAAGTACTGGCTGTGTGGTACATGTGACAACAATCTCCCTCATTCTTCATATGTCTGGGCTATGAGGTATAGTGTCAAGATGGAAGCCTTTTCTTATGAAGAAAAACATCCAAGCCCAGCTAAATTTAGCAAAAACACATCTGAAGTCTCCCAAAAGCATGTGAGAAAAGGTGTTAAGGTCTGATGAAACCAACCAAGGTTGAACTTTTTGGCAATAATTCCAAAAGATATGTTTGGCGCAAAAACAACACTGCATATCACCAAAAGAACACCATACCCACAGTGAAGCATGGTGGTGGTAGTATCATGCTTTGGGTCTGTTTTTATTCAGCTGGAACTGGGACCTTATTCATGGTAGAGGGAATTATGAACATTTCCAAATACCAGTCAATATTGGCACAAAACCTTCAGGCTTCTGCTAGAAAGCTGAACATGAAGAGGAACTTCATCTTTTAGCATGACAACGACCCAAAGCATACATCCAAATAAACAAAGGAATGACTTCACCAGAAGAAGATTCAAGTTTTGGAATGGCCCAGCCAGAGCCCAGACCTGAATCCAATCGAAAATCTGTGGGGTGATCTGAAGAGGGCTGTGCACAGGAGATGCCCTCACAATCTGACAGATTTGGAGTATTTTTGCAAAGAAGAGTGGGCAAATCTTGCCAAGCCAAGATGTGCCATGCTTATAGACTAATACCCAAAAAGAGTGCTGTAATAAAATCAAAAGGTGCTCCAACAAAGTATTAGTTTAAGGGTGTGCACACTTATGCAACCATATTATTTTATTTTTTTATTTTTACTTCCCTTCACCTAAAAGATTTCAGTTTGTTTTTCAATTGAGTTGTACAGTTTATAGGTCACATTAAAGGTGGAAAAGTTCTGAAATTATTTATCTTTGTCTCATTTTTTTACATCACAGAAACCTGACATTTTAACAGGGGTGTGTAGACTATATCCACTGTACATTATATTTATTAATCCCTAATCTCCCACCCCCAATGTCGCCGAAACCTACCTACACTTATTAACCCCTAATCTGCCGCACCAACGTCGCTGCCACTAAAATAAACATATTAAACCCTAAACCGCCACACTCCCGCCTCGCAAACACTAGTTAAATATTATTAACCCCTAATCTGCTGCCTCTAACATCGCCGCCATCTACCTACATTTATTAACCCATAATCTACCGCCACTATACTAAATTTATTAACCCCTAAACCTAAGTCTAAACCTAACACCCACTAACTTAAATATAATTAAAATAAATCTAAAGAAAGCCTACTATTAATAACTAAAAAATTCCTATTTAAAACGAAATACTTACCTGTAAAGTAAACCCTAAGCTAGCTACAATATAACTAATAGATACATTGTAGCTAGCTTAGGGTTTATTTTTATTTTACAGGCAGAATAGGTACTAAATAGTTATTAACCATTTACTAACTACCTAACTAAAATAAATACAAATTTACCTGTAAAATAAAACCTAACCTGTCTTACACTAACACCTAACCTTACACTACAATTAAATAAATTACCTAAATTAAATACAATTAACTAAATTAAATACAAATACCTAAATTACAAAATAAAAAAACTCAATTCCAGAAAATAAAAAACAAATTAAAAGATATTTTAACTAATTACACCTATTCTAATAGCCCTATCCAAATAAAAAAAAACCTCCTCAAAATAATAAAAACCCCTAGCCTAAACTAAACTACCAATAGCCCTTAAAAGGGCCTTTTGCGGGGCATTGCCCCAAATAAATCAGCTCTTTTAGCTGTAAAATAAACACTAACCCCTGAAGATCCACTTACAGTTTTGAAGAGCCGACATCCATCCTCAACGAAGCCGGGAGAAGTCCTCAACGAAGCAGCAAGAAGTCCTCAACGAAGCTGGGAGAAGTCTTCAGCAAAGCCGGGAGAAGTGTTCCTCTAGACGGGCAGAAATCTTCATCCAGATGGCATCTTCTATCTTCATCCATCCGGTACGGAGCGGGTACATCTTTTAGACATCTGGCGCGGAGCATCCTCTTCTTCCAACAACTCCCGACAAATGAAGGTTCCTTTATGTGACGTCATCCAAGATGGCATCCCTTAGATTCCGATTGGCTGATAGAATTCTATCAGGCAATCGGAATTAAGGTTGAAAAAAAGGTTGAAAAAATCAGCCAATAGGATTGAGTTTGCATTCTATTGGCTGATTGGAACAGCCAATATAATGCAAGCTCAATCCTATTTGCTGATTGCATCAGCCAATAGAATTTTTTCAACCTTAATTCCGATTGGATGATAGAATTCTATCAGCCAATCGGAATCTAAGGGACACCATCTTGGATGATGTCACTTAAAGGAACCCTCATTCATCTGGAGTCGTCGGAAGAAGAGGAAGCTCCGCGCCGGATGTCTTGAAGATGGACCTGCTCCGCGCCGGATGGATGAAGATAGAAGATGCGGTCTGGATGAAGACTTCTGCCCATCTGGAGAACCACTTCTCCCGGCTTGAATGAAGACTTCTCCCGGCTTCGTTGAGGATGGATATCGGCTCTCTTTAAAACTGTAAGTGGATCTTCAGGGGTTAGTGTTAGGTTTCTTCAAGGGTTTATTGGGTGGGTTTTAGTTTTAGATTAGGGTTTGGGCAGCAATATAGCTAAATGCCCTTTTAAGGATAATGCCCATCCAAATGCCCTTAAAAGGGCAATGGGGAGCTTAGTTTTTTTTAGTTAGGGTTTTATTTGCGGGGTTGAACTCTCTTTCCTCCACTTGTATAGCCGCTCCACACTGCTGCCTAGGAAAGTCAGTGTCCCCGGATGTTAATACACGATACCGGCTTCTGTAGCGGGGCTTTCCGGATGCCTCTGCTAACTGCCTGTCTGCCAATGGGAGGGAGCGGATCAAATTGGAGTCTGAGCATCGGACCTGTTTGCCGGTTCCTAACGCGTTTCCCCCAGTCAGCGGCTGGGCTTTTTCAAAGGATAAAATCAGATATATTTTTCTCTTACCGCCCTTAGTTTTTAAAAGGCAAGCATCCAATTGGATTCGTGGGTGTGCCTATCCGGCCAATCATAACGTCCATAAAGTCCTCTGTGTTGTTACACACCAATGGCCAACCAAATAATAGAGGGAGTGTTTTTTAGAACCAAATGCCATACTCCATATGTGTATTTGTTTGTTAGCCACATAACAGAAACAAAACAGAAACGCTACCATTTCTCAGCAGTATGTGTTATAAGAAAACAATCGAAGTATACCTTATTAAAAAACAATATGTAACTAACATGTAACACAAAACTATAACATATTATATACATTTTTCATCAGAAATATAACATATTAGCAATCTAATATATAGTTACAGAGTTATTAAATAATGACTCTGGATCAAATTATGTTATAATTGGGTTATATTTCCTGTTGACTATCAGAGCATAAATTCTATACCTAATTAAAGATTACGGCCTAGATTTGGAGTTCGGCGGTAGCCGTCAAAACCAGCGTTAGAGGCTCCTAACGCTGGTTTTGGCCGCCCGCTGGTATTTGGAGTCAGTGATTAAAGGGTCTAACGCTCACTTTTCAGCCGCGACTTTTCCATACCGCAGATCCCCCTACGCCATTTGCGTATCCTATCTTTTCAATGGGATCTTTCTAACGCCGGTATTTAGAGTCGTTTCTGAAGTGAGCGTTAGAGCTCTAACGACAAAATTCCAGCCGCCTGAAAATAGCAGGAGTTAAGAGCTTTCTGGCTAACGCCGGTTCATAAAGCTCTTAACTACTGTACCCTAAAGTACACTAACACCCATAAACTACCTATGTACCCCTAAACCGAGCTCCCCCCACATCGCCGCCACTCGATTAAAAATTTTAACCCCTAATCTGCCGACCGCCACCTACGTTATACTTATGTACCCCTAATCTGCTGCCCCTAACACCGCCGACCCCTATATTATATTTATTAACCCCTAACCTGCCCCCCACAACATCGCCGCCAGCTACTTAAAATAATTAACCCCTAATCTTCCGACCGCAAATCGCCGCCACCTACGTTATCCCTATGTACCCCTAATCTGCTGCCCTAACATCGCCGATCCCTATATTATATTTATTAACCCCTAATCTGCCCCCCTCAACGTCGCCGACACCTGCCTATACTTATTAACCCCTAATCTGCCGAGCGGACCTGAGCGCTACTATAATAAAGTTATGAACCCCTAATCCACCTCACTAACCCTATCATAAATAGTATTAACCCCTAATCTGCCCTCCCTAACATCGCCGACACCTAACTTCAATTATTAACCCCTAATCTGCCGAGCGGAGCTCACCGCTATTCTAATAAATTGATTAACCCCTAAAGCTAAGTCTAACCCTAACACTAACACCCCCCTAAGTTGAATATAATTTTTATCTAACAAAATAAATTAACTCTTATTAAATAAATGATTCCTATTTAAAGCTAAATACTTACCTGTAAAATAAATCCTAATATAGCTACAATATAAATTATAATTATATTATAGCTATTTTAGGATTAATATTTATTTTACAGGTAACTTTGTATTTATTTTAACCAGGTACAATAGCTATTAAATAGTTAAGAACTATTTAATAGTTACCTAGTTAAAATAATAACAAATTTACCTGTAAAAATAAATCCTAACCTAAGATATAATCAAACCTAACACTACCCTATCAATAAAATAATTAAATAAACTACCTACAATTACCTACAATTAACCTAACACTACACTATCAATAAATTAATTAAACACAATTCCTACAAATAAATACAATTAAATAAACTAGCTAAAGTACACAAAATAAAAAAGAACTAAGTTACAGAAAATAAAAAAATATTTACAAACATAAGAAAAATATTACAACAATTTTAAACTAATTACACCTACTCTAAGCCCCCTAATAAAATAACAAAGCCCCCCAAAATAAAAAATTCCCTACCCTATTCTAAATTAAAAAAGTTACAAGCTCTTTTACCTTACCAGCCCTGAACAGGGCCCTTTGCGGGGCATGCCCCAAGAATTTCAGCTCTTTTGCCTGTAAAAGAATAAATACAATACCCCCCCCCCAACATTACAACCCACCACCCACATACCCCTAATCTAACCCAAACCCCCCTTAAATAAACCTAACACTAAGCCCCTGAAGATCTTCCTACCTTGTCTTCACCATCCAGGTATCACCGATCCGTCCTGGCTCCAACATCTTCATCCAACCCAAGCGGGGGTTGGCGATCCATAATCCGGTGCTGAAGAGGTCCAGAAGAGGCTCCAAAGTCTTCCTCCTATCCGGCAAGAAGAGGACATCCGGACCGGCAAACATCTTCTCCAAGCGGCATCTTCGATCTTCTTCCATCCGGTGCGGAGCGGGTCCATCTTGAAGCAGGCGACGTGGATCCATCCTCTTCTTCCGTTGTCTCCCGACTAATGACGGTTCCTTTAAGGGACGTCATCCAAGATGGCGTCCCTCGAATTCCGATTGGCTGATAGGATTCTATCAGCCAATCGGAATTAAGGTAGGAATTTTCTGATTGGCTGATTGAATCAGCCAATCAGAATCAAGTTCAATCCGATTGGCTGATCCAATCAGCCAATCAGATTGAGCTCGCATTCTATTGGCTGATCGGAACAGCCAATAGAATGCGAGCTCAATCTGATTGGCTGATTGGATCGGCCAATCGGATTGAACTAGATTCTGATTGGCTGATTCCATCAGCCAATCAGAAAATTCCTACCTTAATTCCGATTGGCTGATAGAATCCTATCAGCCAATCGGAATTCGAGGGACGCCATCTTGGATGACGTCCCTTAAAGGAACAGTCATTCGTCGTTCAGTCGTCGGTCCGGATGGATGTTCCGCGCTGGAGGTCTTCAGGATCCTGCCGCTTCGCTCCGGATGGAAGACCATAGAAGATGCCGCCTGGATGATGACTTCAATCGGATGGAAGATCCTCTTCTGCCCCGCTTGGATGAAGACTTTGACCGGATCATGGACCTCTTCAGCCCCCGCTTGGGCTTGGATCAGGACATCGGAGGAGCTCTTCAGGACGGATCGGTGAACCTGGATGGTGAAGACAAGGTAGGAAGATCTTCAGGGGCTTAGTGTTAGGTTTATTTAAGGGGGGTTTGGGTTAGATTAGGGGTATGTGGGTGGTGGGTTGTAATGTTGGGGGGGGGGGGGTATTGTATTTATTCTTTTACAGGCAAAAAAGCTGAAATTCTTGGGGCATGCCCCGCAAAGGGCCCTGTTCAGGGCTGGTAAGGTAAAAGAGCTTGTAACTTTTTTAATTTAGAATAGGGTAGGGAATTTTTTATTTTGGGGGGCTTTGTTATTTTATTAGGGGGCTTAGAGAAGGTGTAATTAGTTTAAAATTGTTGTAATATTTTTCTTATGTTTGTAAATATTTTTTTATTTTTTGTAACTTAGTTCTTTTTTATTTTTGGTACTTTAGCTAGTTTATTTAATTGTATTTATTTGTAGGAATTGTGTTTAATTAATTTATTGATAGTGTAGTGTTAGGTTAATTGTAGGTAATTGTAGGTAGTTTATTTAATTATTTTATTGATAGGGTAGTGTTAGGTTTAATTATATCTTAGGTTAGGATTTATTTTACAGGTAAATTTGTTATTATTTTAACTAGGTAACTATTAAATAGTTCTTAACTATTTAATAGCTATTGTACCTGGTTAAAATAATTACAAAGTTGCCTGTAAAATAAATATTAATCCTAATATAGCTACAATATAAATTATAATTATATTGTAGCTATTTTAGGATTTATTTTACAGGTAAGTATTTAGCTTTAAATAGGAATCATTTATTTAATAAGAGTTAATTTATTTCGTTAGATAAAAATTATATTTAACTTAGGGGGGTTGTTAGTGTTAGGGTTAGACTTAGCTTTAGGGGTTAATCAATTTATTAGAATAGCGGTGAGCTCCGCTCGGCAGATTAGGGGTTAATAATTGAAGTTAGGTGTCGGCGATGTTAGGGAGGGCAGATTAGGGGTTAATACTATTTATGATAGGGTTAGTGAGGCGGATTAGGGGTTAATAACTTTATTATAGTATCGCTCAGGTCCGCTCGGCAGATTAGGGGTTAATAAGTGTAGGCAGGTGTCGGCGACGTTGAGGGGGGCAGATTAGGGGTTAATAAATATAATATAGGGGTCGGCGATGTTAGGGCAGCAGATTAGGGGTACATAGGGATAACGTAGGTTGCGGCGGTTTACGGAGCGGCAGATTAGGGGTTAAAAAAATATGCAGGGGTCAGCGATAGCAGGGGCGGCAGATTAGGGGTTAATACGTGTAAGGGTATGGGTGTTTAGACTCGGGGTACATGTTAGGGTGTTAGGTGCAGACGTAGGAAGTGTTTCCCCATAGGAAACAATGGGGCTGCGTTAGGAGCTGAACGCTGCTTTTTTGCAGGTGTTAGGTTTTTTTTCAGCTCAAACAGCCCCATTGTTTCCTGTGGGAGAATCGTGCACGAGCACGTTTTTGAGGCCGGCCGCGTCCGTAAGCAACTCTGGTATCAAGAGTTGCATTTGCGGTAAAAATGCTCTACGCTCCTTTTTTGGAGCCTAACGCAGCATTTGTTTGAACTCTCGATACCAGAGTTAAATTTATGGTGCGGCCAGAAAAAAGCCCGCGGAGCGTTAACAGCCCTTCTACCGCCAAACTCCAAATCTAGGCCTACATCTTTTATTTTCAAATGCCCATGGTTGCTTTACATAATGTATATATATATATATATATATGTATCTATATGAGCAAAAATGTTATTAATATTATTAATATTTACAGTTTATATCACATTATGCGTTGGCAGTCTATTTTATGCTCCTGCTCCTAAAGGTTTTTTTAAAAGTTTTTTAAAAGTTTTTTTATATATAAGGGCATAATGTCCCTTATTTAAAATATGTTACAACTACCTGATGTGTACCATATTATAGATATTAAAATTACACATTTCTATAGATTTGATGAGTTTAGATCATAATAAAATTATTTAAATCATGATAAAATTATTTAAAAGCACATATTGAACTAGTATTGTTAGACATACACACATAATCTATCACACAATGAATTGCATACCTATATTTGAATTTAATCTAATCTTGCTTTGAAAAGTTTTGATATAGTTTTCTACAATAAAAGCATGTTATTATTATATCAAATATAATTAAAAATTGAAAAATTAATTAACTATAAAATTAATAATAATAATAATATATAAAAATTAATTAAAATCTTTACTATAAGTTTTTATACAAATGCTGCTACGTCTATGTCTATATTAAGACCATATGGTTGTAATGTGTTTAATTTATAAATCCACTTAGTCTCTAACTTTCTCAGTTCTAAAAGACGATTAGGTTTAGTTATAGGGACTCTATCTATAACTTGAACTTTGAGAGAACTAGGGTTATGTCTATGGCATTCCAAAAAATGTTTAGGAACACTGTGATTTGTCATCTTTTTTTCTATATTATATATGTGTTCATTAACTCGCCGTCTTATTTGACGTTTCGTACGGCCCACATAAAGTAGGCCACACCCACATTGTAATAAATATACAACATATATAGATTCACAGTTGCTTCTAAATGAAATGTTAAAAGTTTCAGTTAATGAACTATTAGAAAATGTAGGGGCTCTATTGACATGTTTACACATGTTGCAACGGGGTTTTCCACATCTCATGGTTCCCTTCCATTCACTCAACCAAGTAGTTCCTATTTTTTCGGTCCCAGTTTCACTAGCCTTATTTTTAATAATAGGTTTTATTTTGCTTGGAGCAAGAATATTCTTGAGGCTTTTGCCTTTCCTATAATTAATAGTTGGTTTGTCCCCCAATGATGGCCCTAAAACAGGATCTAATTGAAGTAGTGGCCAGTGTTTTTTAATTATTTTTTCTAAACTTTTTGAACCTTCATTGAAAGTTGTTATAAATCTCGGTGGATCTAGTTTCGCTGGTTCTATTAATTTATTATGTATATGAGACCCTATTGCATTTGGTTTATCTAATTTAATGTTTATATTTCTCTCTTTTGCAATAGCCCTATTTTTTGCAGCTTGTATTAATTTTGGTTCATAGCCTTTTTCTAAAAAAATTTCTTCTAATATTTTCGCTTCTATTTCAAAGTCATTTTCATGTGTACAATTTCTTTTTATTCTTAAAAATTGACTATATGGAACATTGTCCAACCATGATTTTTTATGTGCGCTTTTGGCTTGTATATAACTATTTCGATCTGTGCTTTTTCGATAGTTTTTTACTGCTATTTTTCCTGTGTTATCTGTAAACAATACCAAATCTAAAAATTCTATTTTATCTTTCGAACATGAATTTGTAAAAGTTAAATTAAAATCATTACTATTAATATGTTTCATAAAATTATCTATTTCTGTCAAATCCCCTTTCCACAGGATAATGACATCATCTATGTATCTACCATATGATACTATATTACTTAAAAATGGATTATTATGCCAAATGTATTTATTCTCGAACGCATTTACATAGAGATTTGCATAGGATGGGGCAAATGTTGTCCCCATCGCTGTGCCTTGGGTCTGTAGATAATATTTATCTTCAAACATAAAATAGTTGTGATGTAAAATAAAATTAATACTATCAATTAAAAAAGATATATGTTTCATTGGAATTGACCATTTTAAAAGTTCTTCTTTTATCTCGTTTGTGCCATTAATATGAGGTATACACGTATATAAGGAAGCAACGTCGCAAGTTAGCCAATACATATCTTCTTCCCATTGTTTACCCTCAAACCTTCTAATTACCTCCATTGTATCTTTGATATATGCTTTTCATGCAGTAGGAAGGCACCTTTTCCTCCGGTAACCGTAGAAATAATGGAGTCCAGGCCTGGACCAAATAAAATCTTTCCCTTGAAGGGAAGAGAAAGGAGTCTGGACTTAGAAGTAATTTCCGCAGAACAAGACCTCATCCAGAGCGCCCCGCGGGCTAGGAAAGCAAAGCCAGAGGCCTTTGCATTTAGGCGAATAATTTGCATGTTTGCATCACAGATAAAAAAATTAGCAATTCTCAGAGCTTTAATTCTGTCTTGAATATCCTCGAGGGGAGACTCCACCTCAATGAGTTCCGACAAAGAGTAGCACCAGTAGGTAGCCACTCCGGCAACCGCGGCAACTGCAGCCGCCGGTTGAAACAAAAATCCTGTATGTTAAAACATCTTTCTCAGAAAGGTTTCCATTTTCTTATCCATCAGCTCTCTGATTACTGACAACCAATAGTAAAAAATATGAAAGCATATATCAAAGATACAACGGAGGTAATTAGAAGGTTTGAGGGTAAACAATGGGAAGAAGATATGTATTGGCTAACTTGCGACGTTGCTTCCTTATATACGTGTATACCTCATATTAATGGCACAAACGAGATAAAAGAAGAACTTTTAAAATGGTCAATTCCAATGAAACATATATCTTTTTTAATTGATAGTATTAATTTTATTTTACATCACAACTATTTTATGTTTGAAGATAAATATTATCTACAGACCCAAGGCACAGCGATGGGGACAACATTTGCCCCATCCTATGCAAATCTCTATGTAAATGCGTTAGAGAATAAATACATTTGGCATAATAATCCATTTTTAAGTAATATAGTATCATATGGTAGATACATAGATGATGTCATTATCCTGTGGAAAGGGGATTTGACAGAAATAGATAATTTTATGAAACATATTAATAGTAATGATTTTAATTTAACTTTTACAAATTCATGTTCGAAAGATAAAATAGAATTTTTAGATTTGGTATTGTTTACAGATAACACAGGAAAAATAGCAGTAAAAAACTATCAAAAAAGCACAGATCGAAATAGTTATATACAAGCCAAAAGCGCACATAAAAAATCATGGTTGGACAATGTTCCATATAGTCAATTTTTAAGAATAAAAAGAAATTGTACACATAAAAATGACTTTGAAATAGAAGCGAAAATATTAGAAGAAAATTTTTTAGAAAAAGGCTATGAACCAAAATTAATACAAGCTGCAAAAAATAGGGCTATTGCAAAAGAGAGAAATATAAACATTAAATTAGATAAACCAAATGCAATAGGGTCTCATATACATAATAAATTAATAGAACCAGCGAAACTAGATCCACCGAGATTTATAACAACTTTCAATGAAGGTTCAAAAAGTTTAGAAAAAATAATTAAAAAACACTGGCCACTACTTCAATTAGATCCTGTTTTAGGGCCATCATTGGGGGACAAACCAACTATTAATTATAGGAAAGGCAAAAGCCTCAAGAATATTCTTGCTCCAAGCAAAATAAAACCTATTATTAAAAATAAGGCTAGTGAAACTGGGACCGAAAAAATAGGAACTACTTGGTTGAGTGAATGGAAGGGAACCATGAGATGTGGAAAACCCCGTTGCAACATGTGTAAACATGTCAATAGAGCCTCTACATTTTCTAATAGTTCATTAACTGAAACTTTTAACATTTCATTTAGAAGCAACTGTGAATCTATATATGTTGTATATTTATTACAATGTGGGTGTGGCCTACTTTATGTGGGCCGTACGAAACGTCAAATAAGACGGCGAGTTAATGAACACATATATAATATAGAAAAAAAGATGACAAATCACAGTGTTCCTAAACATTTTTTGGAATGCCATAGACATAACCCTAGTTCTCTCAAAGTTCAAGTTATAGATAGAGTCCCTATAACTAAACCTAATCGTCTTTTAGAACTGAGAAAGTTAGAGACTAAGTGGATTTATAAATTAAACACATTACAACCATATGGTCTTAATATAGACATAGACGTAGCAGCATTTGTATAAAAACTTATAGTAAAGATTTTAATTAATTTTTATATATTATTATTATTATTAATTTTATAGTTAATTAATTTTTCAATTTTTAATTATATTTGATATAATAATAACATGCTTTTATTGTAGAAAACTATATCAAAACTTTTCAAAGCAAGATTAGATTAAATTCAAATATAGGTATGCAATTCATTGTGTGATAGATTATGTGTGTATGTCTAACAATACTAGTTCAATATGTGCTTTTAAATAATTTTATCATGATTTAAATAATTTTATTATGATCTAAACTCATCAAATCTATAGAAATGTGTAATTTTAATATCTATAATATGGTACACATCAGGTAGTTGTAACATATTTTAAATAAGGGACATTATGCCCTTATATATAAAAAAACTTTTAAAAAACTTTTAAAAAAACCTTTAGGAGCAGGAGCATAAAATAGACTGCCAACGCATAATGTGATATAAACTGTAAATTTTAATAATATTAATAACATTTTTGCTCATATAGATACATATATATATATATATATATATATATATATATATATACATTATGTAAAGCAACCATGGGCATTTGAAAATAAAAGATGTAATCTTTAATTAGGTATAGAATTTATGCTCTGATAGTCAACAGGAAATATAACCCAATTATAACATAATTTGATCCAGAGTCATTATTTAATAACTCTGTAACTATATATTAGATTGCTAATATGTTATATTTCTGATGAAAAATGTATATAATATGTTATAGTTTTGTGTTACATGTTAGTTACATATTGTTTTTTAATAAGGTATACTTCGATTGTTTTCTTATAACACATACTGCTGAGAAATGGTAGCGTTTCTGTTTTGTTTCTGTTATGTGGCTAACAAACAAATACACATATGGAGTATGGCATTTGGTTCTAAAAAACACTCCCTCTATTATTTGGTTGGCCATTGGTGTGTAACAACACAGAGGACTTTATGGACGTTATGATTGGCCGGATAGGCACACCCACGAATCCAATTGGACGCTTGCCTTTTAAAAACTAAGGGCGGTAAGAGAAAAATATATCTGATTTTATCCTTTGAAAAAGCCCAGCCGCTGACTGGGGGAAACGCGTTAGGAACCGGCAAACAGGTCCGACGCTCAGACTCCAATTTGATCCGTTCCCTCCCATTGGCAGACAGGCAGTTAGCAGAGGTATCCGGAAAGCCCCGCTACAGAAGCCGGTATCGTGCATTAACATCCGGGGACACTGACTTCCCTAGGCAGCAGTGTGGAGCGGCTATACAAGTGGAGGAAAGAGAGTTGAACTCTGATTGCCTTTTTAATCTTATTTCTAGTAAGTGCATCAATTTATGTGTGCCAATGTTGTTAATAAAAATCTACACTTGAATCCTTTGTGCGCTCTCTCTCTCTTCTTTTTGTATGTACTACTATCCCTACGACTGAGGTTTGGATTTACCCTGTCTGATTGGAGCTGCACAGAACGGGACTCAAGTTTTCATTCATCCTAAAGGGACATATCACCTTTCATCTTAAAGGGACATATCACCTTGCACTGGTTGTTTCTCTTCCTGTAAAAGAAAGTAATGAGAATGTTCATGGGAAACTATTAGAGGTACTGTTGAATATAAACAGTGTGCAATATCTTTGTCTTACAGGTGTTTTTCTGAAATATCCTTTTTTACAGTTTAATTTAAGGTCAAGCAATTTTATATTTCTATGTTTGATTTCTTATAATTAATTTGTATATATTAAGCTGTTAAATTAAGGTGCTGTTTTATATATATTTTTGCTATATATATTTATATTTATATCAAAGGTGCTATTGTGGATTTTACATTTGATCAATTTTTATGCAATTTGCTTTTATGTGATTTTAGAATTTTTTAAATATCTATATTTATATATATATATTTTTAAACACTTTTTATATTTATCATCTATTTATTTCAAGATATACATACAGTCATAGTCTTTGTGGATACTGAGTCAGTTCATATAGCGCAATTCACTTTTTTCCCTGTTGCATTTTATTTGCGGGGTTGGTTGTGCGGGTGGTGGGTTTTACTGTTGGGGGGTTGTTTGTATTTTTTTTACAGGTAAAAGAGCTGATTTCTTTGGGGCAATGCCCCACAAAATGCCCTTTTAAGGGCTATTGGTAGTTTAGTTTAGGCTAGGGTTTTTTTTTATTTTAGGGGGGCTTTTTTTACTTTAGGTGTAATTAGTTTAAATATCTGATAAAGTCTTTTTTATTTTGTGTAATTTAGTGTTTTTTGTTTTGTTGTAATTTAGGTATTTGTATTTAATTTAGTTAATTGTATTTAATTTAGTTAATTGTATTTAATTTTGGTAATTTATTTAATTGTAGTGTAAGGTTAGGTGTTAGTGTAAGACAGGTTAGGTTTTATTTTACAGGTAAATTTGTATTTATTTTAGCTAGGTAGTTAGTAAATAGTTAATAACTATTTAGTAACTATTCTACCTAGTTAAAATAAATACAAACTTGCCTGTAAAATAAAAATAAACCTTATATAGATACAATGGCCCCAATTTATCAAAGTCTGGTGGACCTGATTCGACAGTGCGGATCAGGTCCGCCAGACCTCGCTGAATACGGCAAACAATACTCTCGCCGTATTCAGCATTGCACCAGCAGCTCACAAGAGCTGCTGGTGCAACGCCGCCCCCTGCAGACTCGCGGCCAATGGGCTGCCAGCAGGGGGGTGTCAATCAACCCGATCATACTGGATCGGGTTGATTTCCGGCGATGTCTGTCCTCCTGCTCTGAGCAGGCGGACAGGTTATGGAGCAGCGGTCTTTGTGACCACTGCTTCATAACTGCTGTTTCTGGTGAGCCTGTAGGCTCGCCAGAAACACGGGGCATCAAGCTCCATTCGGAGCTTGATAGATAGGCCCCAATGTAACTATTGGTTATTTTGTAGCTAGCTTAGGGTTTATTTTATAGGTAAGTATTTAGTTTTAAATAGGAATAATTTAGGTAATGATAGTAGGTTTTATTTAGATTTATTTTAATTATATTAAAGTTAGGGGGTGTTAGGGTTAGACTTAGGTTTAGGGGTTAATAAATTTAGTATAGTGGCGGCGATGTTGGGGGCGGCAGATTAGAGGTTAATAACTGTAATATAGGTTGCAGCGATGTTAGGTACAGCAGATTAGGGGTTAATAATATTTAACTGCAGCTTCTTCTAGCCTGCTCTCCTTCCTGCTTGTCTCTCCCAGGACCCAAGCCACAGCCACTGCCCTGCCCCCCGCCTACCAGCACAGCACAGGTAACTCCCTTTGTTAACTTTCTTTCTACAGCCACTGCCCTGTCCCCCGCCTCCCAGCCCTCCCACCTCCCAGCACCTATTTAATGGAGGTTGCTGCTGCCTTACTCTGAGACTGCAGCTTCTTCTAGCCTGCTCTCCTTCCTGCTTGTCTCTCCCATGCCACAGCCACTGCCCTGCCCCCTGCCTACCAGCACAGCACAGGTAACTCCCTTTGTTAACTTTCTTTCTACAGCCACTGCCCTAAAGCTGAACGCAGACAAGACACAAGTCCTCCTCCTTGGTCCCACCACATCCGCTTGGAATAACTCCTGGTGGCCCACAGCCCTCGGACACCCTCCAACCCCCACCGACCATGCATGAAATCTAGGTGTCATCCTGGACTCATCGCTCTCCATGGACCAGAAAATCAACGCTGTCTCTTCTGCATGCTTCCACACACTTCACCTGCTGCAAAAGATCTTCAAATGGATCCCAACCAAGACCAGGAAGACTGTTACTCACGCCCTCGTCAGCAGCCGACTGGACTATGGTAATGCACTCTACACCGGCACCACCATCAAGCTCCAAAAGAGACTACAGCGCATCCAGAACGCTTCGGCCAGACTAATCCTTGACATCCCTCGTCAATGCCCATTAACAAAAGAATAACCTTCAAGCTTCTCACCCACGCATTCAAGGCCCTCCACAACATCGGTCCCGAATACTTGAACCACTGCGTTACCTTCTACACCCCTGCCAGACAACTTTGATCGGCCGACCAAGCCCTCGCAGTCATCCCCCGCATCAGGAAAACCACAGCGGGAGGCAGATGCTTCTCTCACCTGGCAGCCAAGACTTGGAACACCCTCCAGCTGCACCTAAGACAAGTTACCGCCCTAACTAAGTTCAGAAAGGACCTCAAGACCTGGCTCTTCGACTGAACTGCAACCCTCAGTGCCTTGAGACCCTTACGGGTGAATAGCCACGCTTTACAAGAACCCAATAGATAGATAGATAGAACTAGTGTTTGCGAGGCGGGAGTGCAGCGGTTTAGAGGTTAATATGTTTATTCTAGTGGCGGCGATGTCCGGAGTGGCAGATTAGGGGTTAATAATTTTATTTTAGTGTTTGCGATGCTGGAGGGCCTCGGTTTAGGGGTTAATAGGTAGTTTATGGGTGTTAGTGTACTTTTTAGCACTTTAGTTATGAGTTTTATGTTACAGCTCTGTAGTGTAAAACTCACAACTACTGACTTTAGAATGCGTTACGAATCTTGCGGGATAGGCTGTACCGCTCACTTTTTGGCCTAAAAAAAAAAAGCTTGTAATACTGTCGCTATGGAAATCCCATTGTAAAAAGACTTTATGAAAATTGCGTAAGTTAATTTGTGGTACGGCCAAAAAAGTGTGCGGGACAGCTGTACCTACAAGACTCGTATTAGCAGTGGTAGTGAAAAAGCAGTGTTATTAGCCTTAACGCTGCTTTTTTACTCATACCGAAAAAACTCGTAATCTAGCCGTCAGTTTTGCCCGTTATTTTTAGTAAACCATTAGTAATCCTATATACAGTACATTAAACATCATTCCTAGTATTTATATATTGATACCTACTGTATATCTTCTCTTGCATTCACTTTATACCAATGCCAAATTTTGATCTATTTTTAAACAGGTAAGTTATAGTGGAAAAGATTACATATACGGCATAGGTTTCAGTGCAACTGCTGAAACCCACGCCGCCCGTAAATTCTGGTGAATCCCATATACGAAGCCATCAGATGATTAACTGCCGTAAATAGGATAAACCGTAGATGTTCAGAAATGTGCGGAAATTGAGATTTCTGGAGTCACCAGTGACTTACGGCAGTTTATGAACTGCCAGCGCCTAAGTAAAAAAAAAAGTCAAAACACCCGTAAAAAGTCTAACCCGCCTCTCAAAAATAAACCCAACACATCAAAACCCCTATGTCCGCCATCCCCCTACATCGCAACTAATAATAAAATGTATTAACCTATAAACCGCCAACCACCCACATCGTAAAGTACCTATTTAAACTATTTACTCCTAAACCGTCAACCCCCACATCGCAAACTAGCTAATAAATGTATTAACCCTTAAACCGCCATCCCCCACATCGCAACTACTAATAAAATGTATTAACCTCTAAACCCCCAACAACCCACAACGGACACTACCTGTTTAAACTATTAACTCCTAATCTGCCAACCCCCACATTGCAAACTAGCTAATAAATGTATTAACCCCTAAACTGCTATCCCCCACAACGCAAAGTACCTATCAACACTATTAACCCCTAAACCGCTATCCCCCCACAGAGCAAAGCACCTAATTACCCTATTAACCCTTAATCCACAAACAATGCAATATACCTAATGAACCTATTAACCCCTTAACTGCCATCCTTCAACAATGCAAAGAATTAATCTAATCACTAAGCCCCCTAACCTTACACCCCCCTAAATTAACCCCAATTACATAAAATAAAAAAGACTATCTTACTAATAAATTAATTAATGTAAAAATGTTAAAATAAACAGCGTTAACAAATACTGAAAGTATTGAAAAGCAAGGGTTATACATCAGATTATTAATGTCTCTAATATATTGTTCCTATATATTAACACAATGTACTACCATAACTTGGTCAAGATATAAAATTAGATTTATTATCTAAAATGCATAATAAAAGGTGCATAGAATGAATTTAAGCAATAAAAATCTGATAATAAAAATCATACAATAAATCTTACAGAAAGAAATTCATACAATAAAATTCATACAATAGAAAGCGTACATTATTGCTACCGTTGAGGACGTCTCCTCTTAGTTATAAAGATCGTAAAAGGTTTTTAAATATCACCTTTCATACAGCTGTTTTAAAAATCAATACCACCTTAAAAATCAATACCACCTTTAAAAATTGTTTGGATGATGAAGTTGCAATTATTTATATCTTATTTGTTAAAGTGTTTCAAAGTTCACTTGTTATTAGGAAGTTCACTTTTACAATGTGTCAATAAGGCTTTCTGTTTAGTGCCCGTATTAATATTCGAACTTCAGCGCTTTTACCAGATCAAACTTGATTGCATAATATGCTGATTTGTTATGGTTATATACTGCAGTGAATGCTACGTATGCTGTCCGTTATATGCAAATAATCAATAGAACATGAACACACTACTATGTGTAGTGGAGATACGTTACCAGTCTCTTCTGTTTTAGATTTTGTGGCGTGTTAATAACACATTTGCTGTCTATCCTTGGACCGTTGAACTTCCGATCTCACCTCTGACCCCTTGGAGTGTGACAACGTCATGTTCGAAATGCTGGTATTTCAGATCTGCCATAGGTCTCGCAAAGGTGGCAGGTATAACAGGACTACGGGTTCTTCTCACCTCCACTTATCGTATGTGTTCATCTGTTATGACCAATAGTTGTTGTGGTCATCTTCTGTAGTCTCTTCCTATGGTCTATTCCTATACTCTGCGCAGAGATTTAGCTGTCAATAGAGACTGTTTTCTTTCAATGCTGTGCGGCTTTCTTTAGACCCCTGGATTAACGTCAACGCGTTTCACCTATAACTAGGCTTTATCAAGACTACTTGATAAAGCCTAGTAGATTAATAGATAGGGTGCCAAATAGATCGTTTTTAAGAATGTGCATGTATAAGCACTTATCCTTTTAAAAAATGTTTTACTCTTTGACATTAGGTCTATACAATTATATTTACTTTTACTCATTTTTGTTTTACTTTCTCATTATTCCTTTTTTGTATTTTTTTTTGTTCTTGTTTTTGTTCTTGTCTATCTATGTATTACTCTTCAATTTTCTATCATCAAATTTTACTCTTATTTTCAATTTTCATTTGTATTTTTTACCTTTTTTTTTTTACCCCTAGCTATAAGACCACTATTAAATATATTACACACACTATAGCTAGTAATAATCTGTTAGTTAATTTAACTTAGTTTTGCACACAATAATATTGTTGATGTTCATTGCATGTCCTTTGAAAAATGTATTTACCATTGTATTTACCATTCTATTTTGCCATCTGCAAATGTACCTGTATGTCACACCTGAGCCCTACTACTACTCTTTCAACTAGAGTGAACTTTGCCCTTTACTATTTGCTAACATAAGCTATTTAGGCTCACCTGTGACATCAGGTAATTATCTCTGAGGAAGCGCATGTATGCATGCGTGAAATGCATCAGGTAGAAGGAGCTGTACTTGTTGTCTCCTACCTGTATGAATAAATCTTGATTCGCACAGGCATTCTGGTTCCAGTTCCCCTTTCTTTTTTCTTTAAGTCAGTATTAATAGATACTTTATAAGTAGAGTCAAAGCTCCTGTAGTCTGGATAACTTCTCCCTTAGTGACAAATCTTCGGTTCAGCTTCCCAATTCACTGAGTACAAAGGAGTGCTCAGGGTTTAAATACACTGTAAAATAAGAACACAAAGCGCATCCACGATTCAAGGTAAAAACGTTTATGACTTTTATTAGAGCACACATTGTATTGCACTTACAAGAGATAAAACAGTTAAATGCCTTATAAAAAGCCTTGGTACACTCTTTCCAAGAATTCAGCTCCACATGAATCAGCAGGTAGCGACCACTGCTCCCCTTGTGTTTCTGTATACCAATTTGGCAGATTTGAATAAACCTGTATCAAATCCTCCTTTTAAAGTGCAGAGTTTGTAGTTAAAGGTAGACCATCCTGTCTATGCGCGTTTTGTTTGGCCTTAGCAAACTTCTTCAAGATGCTGGATGTAGTTCGTCTGAGGATCCCCTTGTTATATGATGCTGTTTAAGCTCTGCCCCTTCCTGTTATGTGTCATGGAACGTCAGAGGTAAACAAAACACGCCCAGTAGCCATGTGCTGCTGCAGTGTGTTTACTAATTCATCATGTTTCCTGGATTTTTATTAGTGTAATCGGAAGTACTTGTGGTGATCCCATACTGTGTGACACCGTATAGTAGTTCTTTTGTGTATATCTGTGCCACATCATACAGTTATGCAAGTCCATAATCAAGTGAATACAATTTCATAATGCTGGACAACCACAAATACTTTAAAATAATTTTAAAATTAATAAATACATAAATACATTATTCTATACACACATTAATATCCAGATTAAAAACAGTTTTCCCTGTAAACATTATTTACCGCATTTTGAACAATTCATTCTATTCCCTTTCCTTATATACCCACATAATTTACACATTTATTATACTATTCAGTACCCATCTCGCTCTTCTGTTTACTACATACATACATATAGATGTAAGTATTGATAATAATAACCCATATTTAATACCTAGTCATAAAATTCATATCTTATTTTAATATCATATCTTACTACTATGGTTAAACTCAACATTATATTAATTTAAACTAACTTTAAAATAACCTTTGGACCCATCATCCCTTGGCTAATTATAAAAAACTTTCTGTACCTCTGGGATGTTGATCCCTCCCTATACTATTGAAGAAAGGCTAGACTACCATTATTCAAAACAGATGATTTCAGGAATTTCACCCTCCAAGTGTTAAGGAATCCTACCACTTATAGCAAAAATGCTTGCAGATATAGGTCTATATTTAAACCCTTGGGGGTAAGGCTTTCTAATTCCTGGATCCATTTGGTTCTTCCTAAGAGTTACCAGCCTCTGGTGTGGATTTGCCCCAATGGGCACCCATTCTACTAGGGTCTTTGTTATGACAGACTCTAAAATGATCAGGTCCGCTGTGGGTTCTTAAGCCTGTTTATATGTTGTTTATATGCTCATAGCATCTCCTTTTAATTTTTAATTTTGTTCTCCCTACATAGATCCTGCCACAGCCACAGGTAAGCCCATAGACCACAAATGTGGAGTGGCACGTGCCTCTACATTTAATCGGCACCTTCTTAGTATTGTTCCAATTCATGATTGAATCCCTAATTACACGGTGTGCACACATGCAACAATGGTTGCGGCCAGATTTGTAGGTCCCGGGTTTACCTGTGACTGATCTAAGGAGCCAGACTTGTTTACAGGTAAAACTGTTTTGAATCTGGATATTAATGTGTGTATAGAATTATGTATTAATTTATTTTAAAAGTATTTTAAAGTATTGGTGGTTGTCCAGCATTATGAAATTGTATTCACTTGATTATGGACTTGCATAACTGTATGATATGGCACAGATATACACAAAAGAACTACTATACGGTGTCACACAGTATGGGACCATCACAAGCGCTGCCGATTACACTAATAAGAATCTAGGAAACATGATGAATTAGTAAACACGCCACAGCAGCACATGGCTACTGGGCGTGTTTTGTTTACATCTGACGTTCCATGACACATAACAGGAAGGGGCGGAGCTTAAACAGCATCATATAACAAGGGGATCCTCAGATGAACTACATCCAGCGTCTGGAAGAAGTTTGCTAAGGCCAATGGTCTACCTTTTGCTACAAACTCTTCACTTTTAAAGGAGGATTTGATATTGGTTTATTCGAATCTGCCAAGTTGGTATACAGAAACACGAAGGGAGCAGTGGTCGCTACCTGCTGATTTATGTGGAGCTGAACTCTTGGTAAGAGTGTACCAAGGCTTTTTATAAGGCATTTAACTGTTTTATCTCTTGTAAGTGCAATAGATTGGGTGCACTAATAAAAGTCATAAACGTTTTTACCTTGAATCCGTTGATGCTCTTTGTGTTCTTATCTTACAGTGTAAAAAAAAACTAAGTTTAAATTAAAATAAAAAATCTAATATTACAAAAAATATATTTTTTTAAAAAATTACATAAAAAAATAAATTAAATTATCCAAAATAAAAATTTTAGACCTAATCTAATACCCCTATAAAAACAAAAGTACCACCCCAAAATAAAAACACCCCTAATGTAATAATTAATTACCAATAGCCCTTAAAAGGGCCTTTTGTGGGGCATTGCCCTAAAGTGATCAGCTCTTTTACCTAAAAAAAAACCTACAAACAGTAACCCCCCCACCCAATCCCCCAAAATAAAAAAGACCTAATTAGCCAATAGGATTTCAGTAGCTCTCATAAGCCTAAAACCTAAGCTATCCATTTGTATGGGCATTGCCCTTAAAAGGGCAATGAGCTCTTTAGTGCCCATTAAAAATAAAAAATAAATCCCTAATCAACCAAAAGGATTTCATCCTATTGGCTGATTTGAAAATGTCAGCCAATAGGAATGCAAGGTACCCCAATATAAAAGGGGTACCTTGCATTCAATCATCAGTGTGCGGCACATGAAGAGGACCTCCACGTCACTGAAGACCGCCGCCACTGAGGAGGACCAGCACTCCGGATCTGTGCATCGGCAACGACAGCTCCGCACCTCCAGCGAGAAGAAAGAAGATGGTCCCGCGATGGATGAACATGGAGCCGCCTGGAAGAAGACATTCACCACCAGACTTCAGAAATGGTGAGTACCTATGTCGGGGTTAGTGGGGTTTTTAATTTTTTGGGGTGTTTTTTTTTTTTTTTTGATTAGGGATTTTTTTTATTTTTAATGGGCACTAAAGAGCTGAATCATCCAATAGACTGAGAACTGCTTACATCCTATTTTCTAATTTGAACAGCCAATAAGATTTTAGCAGCTCTAATTCCTATTGGTTGATTCAAATTTTTCAGCCAATGGGAATGCAAGGGATGCCATCTTGAATCGCATACCTTGCATTGAAGACCGTATGAAGAGGATGCTCTGCGCCGGATGTCTTCAGGATGGACCCGCTCCGTGCCTCCGCAATCAAGATAGAAGATGCCGCCTGGATGAAAATAGAAGAGGCCTCCTGGATGAAGACTTCTTGCTGCCTGGATGAGGACTTAGCCACCTGGATGAAGATCGTTCAAGCGGGACTTCAAAAACAGTGGATCCTCGGTGGTTAGTGATAGGTTTTTAAAGTTTGGTTTTTTTTTTTTGTTTGTTTTTTAGTTTAGGCTTTGGGCTTTCGTAAAGAGCTGCATGCACTTTTCAGGGCAAAGCAAAAGAGCTAAATGCCCTTTTAAGGGCAATGCCCATACAAATGCCCTTTTCAGGGTAATGGTTAGCTTAGGTTTTTTTAGATAGTTTTTTTTATTTTGTGGGTTTGGGGGGGGGGTTTGTAATGTTAGTGGGTCTTTGTATTTTTTTTTTCAGGTAAAAGAGCTGTTTAACTTAGAGCAATGCCCTAAAAAGGCCCTTTTAAGGGCTATTGGTAGTTTATTCTAGATTAGGTTTTTTATTTTGGGGTGTTTTTTTTTTTAAATGGGTATTAGAATAGGAATATTTTTTATTATTTTTGATAATTTGTTATTTTGTGTAATATATTTTTTTCGTTTTGGGGTGGGTTTTTATTTTTAGATTAGGGCTTGGGCATTTCACAAAAGAGCTGAATGCCCTCTTAAGGGCAGGAAAAATAGCTAAATGCTCTTTTAAGGGCAATGCCCATACAAATGCCCTTTTCAGGGCAATGGTTAGCTTAGGTTTTACTTTATTTTTATTTTGTGGGTTTAGGGGGTGGGGGTTTGTATACTGTTAGGGGGTGTTTGTTTTGTTTTGTAACAAAAGAGCTGTTAACTTGGTAGTTTATTTTAGATTAGTCTTTTTAATTTTGAGTGGATTTTTTTTTTTAAAAGGGTATTAGAGTAGGAATAACTTTTATTATTTTGGATAATTTATTTTTTTATTTTTTAGTAATTTAAGTTTTTTTTGTAATGTTAGGTTTTAGTGTAAGGTAGCTTAGGTTTTATTTCACAGGTAAGTTTGTATTTATTTTAACTAGGTAGCTAGTAAATAGTTAATAACTATTTACTTACTAGTCTACCTAGTTAACATAAATGCAAACTTACCTGTGAAATAAAAATGTGGGAGGCCAGAGGTTTAGGGCTTAATAACTTTATTTAGTTGTGGCGATGTCGGGGAGCGGCGGAATAGGGGTTAATAGATTTATTATAATGTGGGCGATGTTGGGGTGCAGGGGAATAGGGGTTAATAAGTTTAGTATAGTGGCGGCGATATTGGGAGCTGCAGATTAGGGGTTAATAGCTTTATTTCGGTGGCAGTGATATCAGGAGCGGCAGATTAGGGGTTAATAACATTATGTAGGTGTCGGCGATGTCGGGGGCAGCAGATTAGGGGTGTTTAGACGTGAGGTTTATGTTAGAGTGTTAGGTTTAAATGTAACTTTTATTTTCCCCATATACATCAATGGGGCTGCGTTACGGAGCTTTTCTTTCCGCGATTGCGGGTGTTAGACTTTTTTCTGACCCACTCTCCCCATTGATGTCTAATGAGGAAAGCGTGCACAAGCATGTTAAAACAGCGCTTGTTTTTTGTGCGGTATGGAGTTTAAAAATACCATATTGCACGCACAAGCCGGGTTTTTGAAAACTTGTAATGACAGTGCTATAGGGGATTAAATAACGCAATTTTCGTTAATTTCCCTATAGCGCGCATAACTTGTAATCTAGCTGTTAATTAGGTACTTTGCAATGTGGGGGTTGGCGGATTAGGGGTTAATACATTTATTAGTTATTGCATTAGGGGAATGGCGGTTGACAGGTAGATATTGCACATGCATTAGGTGTTTGTTAAGACTTCCAGGGAGTTACGGTGCTTATATACTCAGCACAAGACTTGCTGCACCTGCCTATCGCCTAGATTTAGAGTTTGGCGGTAGCCGTCAAAACCAGCGTTAGAGGCTCCTAACGCTGGTTTTTACCGCCGGCTGGTATTTAGAGTCGTGTAGGTAAGGGTCTAACGCTCACTTTGCAGCCGCGACTTTTCCATACCGCAGATCCCCTTACTTCAATTGCGTATCCTATCTTTTCAATGGGATCTTTCTTACGCCGGTATTTAGAGTCGTGACTGAAGTGAGCGTTAGAAATCTAACGACAAAACTCCAGCCGCAGCAAAAAGTCAGGAGTTAAGAGCTTTCTGGGCTAACGCCGGTTCATAAAGCTCTTAACTACTGTGCTCTAAAGTACACTAACACCCATAAACTACCTATGTACCCCTAAACCGAGGTCCCCCCACATCGCTGCCACTCTATTAAAAATTTTTAACCCCTAATCTGCCGACCGCACACCGCCGCCACCTACGTTATCCCTATGTACCCCTAATCTGCTGCCCCTAACACCGCCGACCCTATATTATATTTATTAACCCCTAATCTGCCGCCCCCAACGTCGCCTCCACCTGCCTACACTTATTAACCCCTAATCTGCTGACCGGACCTCACCGCTACTATAATAAATGTATTAACCCCTAATCCGCCTCACTCCTGCCTCAACCCTATAATAAATAGTATTAACCCCTAATCTTCCCTCCCTAACATCGCCGACACCTAACTTCAAGCATTAACCCCTAATCTGCTGACCGGACCTCACCGCTACTCTAATAAATGTTTTAACCCCTAAAGCTAATTCTAACCCTAACCCCCCCCTAAGTTAAATATAATTTAAATCTAACGAAATAAATTAACTCTTATTAAATAAATTATTCCTATTTAAAGCTAAATACTTACCTGTAAAATAAACCCTAATATAGCTACAATATAAATTATAATTATATTGTAGCTATTTTAGGATTAATATTTATTTTACAGGCAACTTTGTATTTATTTTAACCAGGTACAATAGCTATTAAATAGTTAATAACTATTTAATAGCTACCTAGTTAAAATAATTACAAAATTACCTGTAAAATAAATCCTAACCTAAGTTACAATTAAACCTAACACTACACTATCAATAAATTAATTAAATACAATACCTACAAATAAATACAATTAAATAAACTAACTAAAGTACAAAAATAAAAAAGAACTAAGTTACAAAAAATAAAAAAATATTTACAAACATTAGAAAAAATATTACAACAATTTTAAACTAATTACACCTACTCTAAGCCCCCTAATAAAATAACAAAGACCCCCAAAATAAAAAAATGCCCTACCCTATTCTAAAATTAAAATAGAAAAGCTCTTTTACCTTACTAGCCCTGAAAAGGGCCCTTTGCGGGGCATGCCCCAAAAAAATCCGGCTCTTTTGCCTGTAAAAAAAAAACATACAATACCCCCCTCAACATTACAACCCACCACCCACATACCCCTAATCTAACCCAAACCCCCCTTAAGTAAACCTAACACTAAGCCCCTGAAGATCTCCCTACCTTGTCTTCACCTCGCCGGGTTCACCGATCGATCCAGAAGAGCCTCTGATGTCTTGATCCAAGCCCAAGCAGGGGGCTGAAGATGTCCATGATCCGGCTGAAGTCTTCATCCAAGCGGGAGCTGAAGAGGTCCATGATCGGGCTGAAGTCTTCATCCAAGTGGGAGCTGAAGAGGTCCATGATCGGGCTGAAGTCTTCTATCAAGCGGCATCTTCAATTTTCTTTCTTCCGGATCCATGGTCATCCCGCCGACGCGGAACATCCATCTTCACCGACGACTTCCCGACGAATGACGGTTCCTTTAAGGGACGTCATCCAAGATGGCGTCCCTCGAATTCCGATTGGCTGATAGGATTCTATCAGCCAATTGGAATTAAGGTAGGAAAATTCTGAACAGCCAATCTGATCCGATCAGCCAATCAGAATTTTCCTACCTTAATTCCAATTGGCTGATAGAATCCTATCAGACAATCGGAATTCGAGGGACACCATCTTGGATGACGTCCCTTAAAGGAACCGTCATTCGTCGGGAAGTCGTCGGTGAAGATGGATGTTCCGCGTTAGCGGGATGACCATGGATCCGGAAGAAAGAAGATTGAAGATGCAGCTTGATAGAAGACTTCAGCCCGATCATGGACCTCTTCAGCTCCCGCTTGGATGAAGACTTCAGCCCGATCATGGACCTCTTCAGCTCCCGCTTGGATGAAGACTTCAGTCGGATCATGGACATTTTCAGCCTCCCGCTTGGGCTTGGATCAAGACATCGGAGGCTCTTCTGGATCGATCGGTGAACCCGGCGTGGTGAAGACAAGGTAGGGAGATCTTCAGGGGCTTAGTGTTAGGTTTATTTAAGGGGGGTTTGGGTTAGATTAGGGGTATGTGGGTGGTGGGTTGTAATGTTGGGGGGGTATTGTATGTTTTTTTTTTACAGGCAAAAGAGCTGAATTCTTTGGGGCATGCCCCGCAAAGGGCCCTTTTCAGGGCTGGTAAGGTAAAAGAGCTTTTCTATTTTAATTTTAGAATAGGGTAGGGCATTTTTTTATTTTGGGGGTCTTTGTTATTTTATTAGGGGGCTTAGAGTAGGTGTAATTAGTTTAAAATTGTTGTAATATTTTTCTAATGTTTGTAAATATTTTTTTATTTTTTGTAACTTAGTTCTTTTTTATTTGTTGTACTTTAGTTAGTTAATTTCATTGTATTTATTTGTAGGTATTGTATTTAATTAATTTATTGATAGTGTAGTGTTAGGTTTAATTGTAGGTAATTGTAGGTATTTTATTTAATTAATTTATTGATAGTGTAGTGTTAGGTTTAATTGTAACTTAGGTTAGGATTTATTTTACAGGTAATTTTGTAATTATTTTAACTAGGTAACTATTAAATAGTTATTAACTATTTAATAGCTATTGCACCTGGTTAAAATAATTACAAAGTTGCCTGTAAAATAAATATTAATCCTAAAATAGCTACAATATAATTATAATTTATATTGTAGCTATATTAGGGTTTATTTTACAGGTAAGTATTTAGCTTTAAATAGGAATAATTTATTTAATAAAAGTTAATTTATTTCGTTAGATTTAAATTATATTTAACTTAGGGGAGTGTTAGGGTTCCGGTTAGAGTTAGCTTTAGGGGTTAATACATTTATTATATTAGCGGTGAGGTCCAGTCGGCAGATTAGGGGTTAATTATTGTAGGTAGGTGGAGGCGACGTTGGGGGCGGCATATTAGGGGTTAATAAATATAATATAGGGGTCGCCGGTGTTAGGGGCAGCAGATTAGGGGTACATAGGTATAATGTAGGTTGTGGCGGTGTACGGAGCGGCAGATTAGGGGTTAAAAAAAATATGCAGTTGTCAGCGATAGCGGGGGCGGCAGATTAGGGGTTAATAAGTGTAAGGTTAGGGGTGTTTAGACTCGGGGTACATGTTAGAGTGTTAGGTGCAGACTTAGGAAGTGTTTCCCCATAGGAAACAATGGGGCTGCGTTAGGAGCTTAACACTGCTTTTTTGCAGGTGTTTTTTTTCAGCTCAAACTGCCCCATTGTTTCCTATGGGGATATCGTGCACGAGCACGTTTTTGAAGCTGGCCGCGTCCGTAAGCTCCGCTGGTATCGAGAGTTGCAGTGGCGGTAAATATGCCTCTACACTCCCTTTTTGGAGCCTAACGCACTGAAAACGCAGCCATTCTGTGAACTCTAAATACCAGCGGTATTTAAAAGGTGCGGGGGGAAAAAAACCATGCGTTAGCTACACAGGGTCGTTACCGACAAAACTCTAAATCTAGCCGTATGTGTGGCGAGGTGAATATGGAGTAAGATTTCTCCATTATCACTGCGTAAGTCCTTGCACTGAATATATAATACCAACTTGTGACGCCGGTTCTATGTTACTTTATGGGAGTAAAAATAGCAGCTGATGAAATTAATAAACACATCCACTAACATCTCTAATATTCTGTCCCCCATGTCCTCCCTTTGCCACAACCCGGACCTGCCCTGGAACTTCAAAGACACTACATTAGAAGTCGGGTGCCACATTAAGGATAGAACAATTTCGCTCTTCCGCGAAAACAAAACACATAGACCCCTCTCCACCATCCAGGAGATGCACTCCAAGATTCCTCTAAACTGGTATGCCTATTCCCAAATCTGTCACTACGTAGACACTCACCCCAAGAAACATCATCTAACTAGAAACACAACACCATTTGAGACCCTATGCCTCTTAGAAAACACCCCAACACACGCCATATCAAAACTATACAAACTGCTGCTAATCAAAGAGCCTCAACTCTTGCCCTCTTACACCAACTCATGGGACAAGGAACTGGACATTAGTATCGCTGTTAGGGACTGGCTGACTGTTTTTAACACTACCAAGCGCTCATCAATTTCCACAAGAGTCCTTGAAACCCACTTCAAATTTTTAACGAGATGGTATTTGACCCCCAGCAAACTACACTCTATCTACAAAACGGCTAGCAATAAGTGCTGGAGGGGATGCAGAGAAATAGGCACCTAGATACGTTCTGGTTGGCAGTACTGGAGCACATGTCAGATGCAATAGGCAAACAGCTACTAAACGATCCACAGATCTTACTATTTCTACTCTTGCCCAACTCTTAGATTGTTGCACCTGGGCCCTGTGGTTTCTAGTTACGCCTCTGTCGACAACTATATTATTTGAAAACTGCAGAATTCCTAAATGCATATAACTGCCCCTCTTCACAGCAGAAAGTGGCAATATCAGCTCCACTGAAATATTTAAAGCCACTTCACTCTTGCAAATTTTAAAGTCCCACCACATAAAACTATTTCCACTGTCAAAAATACTTGCATCACAGCGTTTTTTTAAAATATTGTAAAACAATAAAAAAAACTCTATAAAACAGTCAACTTTAATATATGCACAAAAGAAGAGAAGTAAAATAAAATTAAAAACAAGGAACCTCATCAGCTTTCACATAGAGAGACAAAACCCAAAGATGGAATATTTCACGTTGGGGGTTGATCACAATCCTTTAGAAAAACTAATCTAATGATTATCCCCAGAAAAACACCATTAAAGCCTATGCAGATTTTTGCAGATAAATTATTTCATATGTTTTTCTAAAGGATTGTGATCAACCCCTAGATACGTTTTTTTTTCTAAAGGATTGAAACAAACCTAATAATTAGCTATACCAGGTCATTAGGATTTTGAGTTTCAAAATTAAAGGGATTCTATCGCCTAGATTTAGAGTTCTGCGTTAGGGTTAAAAAGCAGCGTTGAGGGGTCCTAACGCTGCTTTTTAACGCCCGCTGGTATTACGAGTCCTGCAGGTACAGGTGTACCGCTCACTTTCTTTCCACAACTCGAGGCTACCGCAGATCCCCTTACATCAATTGCGTATTCCTATCTTTTCTATGGGATTTGCCTAATGCTGGTATTACGAGTCTTGGAAGAAGTGAGCGGTAGAGCCTCTACCGACAAGACTCCAACCGCAAAAAGAAGTCAGTAGTTAAGAGTTTTATGGGCTAACGCGGGAGCATAAAGCTCTTAACTACTGTGCTATAAAGTACACTAACACCCATAAACTACCTATGAACCCCTAAACCGAGGCCCCCTACATCGCAAACTCTAATTTTTTTTAACCCCTAATCTGCCTACATTATACCTATGAACCCCTAATCTGCTGCCCCTAACATCGTTGACACCTACATTATATTTATTACCCCTAATCTGCCCCCTCCAATGTCGCCGCCACCTACCTACACTTATTAACCCCTAATCTGCCGGCCGGACATCGCCGCCACTATAATAAATGTATTAACCTCTAAACCGCCGCACTCCCGCCTCGCAAACACTATAATACATTTTATTAACCCCTAATCTGCCCTCCCTAACATCACCGCCACCTACCTACAATTATTAACCCCTAATCTGCTGCCCCCAACGTTGCCGCTACTATAATAAAGTTATTGACCCCTAAACCTAAGTCTAACCCTAACACCCCCCTAACTTAAATATAATTTAAATTGATCGGAACAGCCAATAGAATGCAAGGTCAATCCGATTGGCTGATTGGATCAGCCAATCGGATTTTTCCTACCTTAATTCCAATTGGCTGATAGAATCCTATTAGCCAATCGGAATTCGAAGGGACGTCATCTTGGATGACGTCATTTAAAGGAACCTTCATTCGGCCTTAGGACATCGTAAGAAGAGGATGGCTCCGCGTCGGATGGATTCAAGATGGCTCCGCTCCGCTCCGGTTGATTGAAGATGCCGCTTGGATGAAGACATCTGCCGCTTGGAGGACCTCTTCTGCCCCGATCGGAGGAAGACTTCTGCCGCTACGGATGTCCACTTCTGGCCCATCGGCGCCCGGCTGGGTGAACACGGCTCCAGGTAGGTGATCTTCGGGGGGGGGGGGTAGTGTTAGGTTTTTTTAAGGGGGGATCGGGTGGGTTTTAGAGTAGGGGTATGTGGGTGGTGGGTTGTAATGTTGGGGGGAAGTATTGTATTTTTATTTACAGGTAAAAGAGCTGATTACTTTGGGGCAATGCCCCGCAAAAAGCCCTTTTAAGGGCTGGTAAAAGAGCTGATTACTTTGTAATTTAGGATAGGGTAGGGAATTTTATTATTTTGGGGGGCTTTTTTATTTTATTAGGGGGTTTAGATTAGGTGTAATTAGTTTAAACTTATTGTAATTTTTTTTTATTTTCTGTAATTTAGTGTTTTGTTTTTTTTTGTATTATAGTTTAGTTTATTTAATTGTATTTTAGTTTACATAATTGTAGGTAATTTATTTAATTAGTTTAATGATAGTGTAGTGTTAGGTTTATTTGTAACTTAGGTTAGGATTTATTTTACAGGTAATTTTGTAATTATTTTAACTAGGTAGCTATTAAATAGTTATTAACTATTTAATAGCTATTGTACCTAGTTAAAATAAATACAAAGTTGCCTGTAAAATAAATATACATCCTAAAATAGCTACAATGTAACTATTAGTTATATTGTAGCTATATTAGGCCTAGATTTGGAGTTCGGCGGTAGCCGTCAAAACCAGCGTTAGAGGCTCCTAACGCTGGTTTTGGCCGCCCGCTGGTATTTGGAGTCAGTGATTAAAGGGTCTAACGCTCACTTTTCAGCCGCGACTTTTCCATACCGCAGATCCCCCTACGCCATTTGCGTATCCTATCTTTTCAATGGGATCTTTCTAACGCCGGTATTTAGAGTCGTTTCTGAAGTGAGCGTTAGAGCTCTAACGACAAAATTCCAGCCGCCTGAAAATAGCAGGAGTTAAGAGCTTTCTGGCTAACGCCGGTTCATAAAGCTCTTAACTACTGTACCCTAAAGTACACTAACACCCATAAACTACCTATGTACCCCTAAACCGAGCTCCCCCCACATCGCCGCCACTCGATTTAAATTTTTAACCCCTAATCTGCCGACCGCCACCTACGTTATACTTATGTACCCCTAATCTGCTGCCCCTAACCCCGCCGACCCCTGTATTACATTTATTAACCCCTAACCTGCCCCCCACAACGTCGCCGCCAGCTACTTAAAATAATTAACCCCTAATCTTCCGACCGCAAAGCGCCGCCACCTACGTTATCCCTATGTACCCCTAATCTGCTACCCTTAACACCGCCGACCCCTATATTATATTTATTAACCCCTAATCTGCCCCCCTCAACGTCGCCGACACCTGCCTACACTTATTAACCCCTAATCTGCCGAGCGGACCTGAGCGCTACTATAATAAAGTTATTAACCCCTAACCCGCCTCACTAACCCTATCATAAATAGTATTAACCCCTAATCTGCCCTCCCTAACATCGCCGACACCTACCTTCAATTATTAACCCCTAATCTGCCGAGCGGAGCTCACCGCTATTCTAATAAATGTATTAACCCCTAAAGCTAAGTCTAACCCTAATACTAACACCCCCCTAAGTTAAATATAATTTACATCTAACGAAATAAATTAACTCTTATTAAATAACTTATTCCTATTTAAAGCTAAATACTTACCTGTAAAATAAATCCTAATATAGCTACAATATAAATTATAATTATATTATAGCTATTTTAGGATTAATATTTATTTTACAGGCAACTTTTTAATTATTTTAACCAGGTACAATAGCTATTAAATAGTTAAGAACTATTTAATAGCTACCTAGTTAAAATAATAACAAATTTACCTGTAAAATAAATCCTAACCTAAGATATAATTAAACCTAACACTACCCTATCAATAAATTAATTAAATAAACTACCTACAATTACCTACAATTAACCTAACACTACACTATCAATAAATTAATTAAACACAATTGCTACAAATAAATACAATTAAATAAACTAGCTAAAGTACAAAAAATAAAAAAGAACTAAGTTACAAAAAATAATAAAATATTTACAAACATAAGAAAAATATTACAACAATTTTAAACTAATTACACCTACTCTAAGCCCCCTAATAAAATAACAAAGCCCCCCAAAATAAAAAATTCCCTACCCTATTCTAAATTAAAAAAGTTACAAGCTCTTTTACCTTACCAGCCCTGAACAGGGCCCTTTGCGGGGCATGCCCCAAGAATTTCAGCTCTTTTGCCTGTAAAAAAAAAACATAACATACCCCCCCCAACATTACAACCCACCACCCACATACCCCTAATCTAACCCAAACCCCCCTTAAAGAAACCTAACACTAAGCCCCTGAAGATCTTCCTACCTTGTCTTCACCATACCAGGTTCACCGATCCGTCCTGGCTCCAACATCTTCATCCAACCCAAGCGGGGGTTGGCGATCCATCATCCGGTGCTGAAGAGGTCCAGAAGAGGCTCCAAAGTCTTCCTCCTATCCGGCAAGAAGAGGACATCCGGACCGGCAAACATCTTCTCCAAGCGGCATCTTCAATCTTCTTCCATCCGGTGCGGAGCGGGTCCATCTTGAAGCAGGCGACACGGATCCATCCTCTTCTTCCGTTGTCTCCCGACGAATGACGGTTCCTTTAAGGGACGTCATCCAAGATGGCGTCCCTCGAATTCCGATTGGCTGATAGGATTCTATCAGCCAATCGGAATTAAGGTAGGAATTTTCTGATTGGCTGATGGAATCAGCCAATCAGAATCAAGTTCAATCCGATTGGCTGATCCAATCAGCCAATCAGATTGAGCTCGCATTCTATTGGCTGTTCCGATCAGCCAATAGAATGCGAGCTCAATCTGATTGGCTGATTCAGGGCTGGTAAGGTAAAAGAGCTTGTAACTTTTTTAATTTAGAATAGGGTAGGGAATTTTTTATTTTGGGGGGCTTTGTTATTTTATTAGGGGGCTTAGAGTAGGTGTAATTAGTTTAAAATTGTTGTAATATTTTTCTTATGTTTGTAAATATTTTATTATTTTTTGTAACTTAGTTCCTTTTTATTTTTTGTACTTTAGCTAGTTTATTTAATTGTATTTATTTGTAGCAATTGTGTTTAATTAATTTATTGATAGTGTAGTGTTAGGTTAATTGTAGGTAATTGTAGGTAGTTTATTTAATTAATTTATTGATAGGGTAGTGTTAGGTTTAATTATATCTTAGGTTAGGATTTATTTTACAGGTAAATTTGTTATTATTTTAACTAGGTAGCTATTAAATAGTTCTTAACTATTTAATAGCTATTGTACCTGGTTAAAATAAATACCAAGTTGCCTGTAAAATAAATATTAATCCTAAAATAGCTATAATATAATTATAATTTATATTGTAGCTATATTAGGATTTATTTTACAGGTAAGTATTTAGCTTTAAATAGGAATAATTTATTTAATAAGAGATAATTAATTTCGCTAGATTTAAATTATATTTAACTTAGGGGGGTGTTAGTGTTAGGGTTAGACTTAGCTTTAGGGGTTAATACATTTATTATAGTAGCGGTGAGGTCCGCTCGGCAGATTAGGGGTTAATAATTGAAGGTAGGTGTCGGCGATGTTAGGGAGGGCAGATTAGGGGTTAATACTATTTATGATAGGGTTAGTGAGGCGGATTAGGGGTTAATAACTTTATTATAGTAGCGCTCAGGTCCGCTCGGCAGATTAGGAGTTAATAAGTGTAGGCAGGTGGAGGCGACGTTGAGGGGGGCAGATTAGGGGTTAATAAATATAATATAGGGGTCGGCGATGTTAGGGCAGCAGATTAGGGGTACATAGGGATAACGTAGGTTGCGGCGGTTTACGGAGCGGCAGATTAGGGGTTAAAAAAAATATGCAGGGGTCAGCGATAGCGGGGGCGGCAGAATAGGGGTTAATAAGTGTAAGGTTAGGGGTGTTTAGACTCGGGGTACATGTTAGGGTGTTAGGTGCAGACGTAGGAAGTGTTTCCCCATAGGAAACAATGGGGCTGCGTTAGGAGCTGAACGCTGCTTTTTTGCAGGTGTTAGGTTTTTTTTCAGCTCAAACAGCCCCATTGTTTCCTATGGGAGAATCGTGCACGAGCACGTTTTTGAGGCCGGCCGCGTCCGTAAGCAACTCTGGTATCGAGAGTTGCATTTGCGGTAAAAATGCTCTACGCTCCTTTTTTGGAGCCTAACGCAGCATTTGTTTGAACTCTCGATACCAGAGTTAAATTTATGGTGCGGCCAGAAAAAAGCCCGCGGAGCGTTAACAGCCCTTTTACCGCCGAACTCCAAATCTAGGCCTTAGGGTTTATTTTATAGGTAAGTATTTAGTTTTAAATAGGATTAATTTATTTAATTATAGTAAATTTAGTTTGCTTAATTTAAATTATATTTAAGTTAGGGGGGTGTTAGAGTTAGGGTTAGACTTAAGTTTAGGGGTTAATAACTTTATTATAGTAGCGGTGACATTGGGGGCGGCAGATTAGGGGTTAATAATTGTAGGTAGGTGGCGGCGATGTTAGGGAGGGCAGATTAGGGGTTAATAAAAAAAAATTATAGTGTTTGCGAGGCGGGAGTGCGGCGGTTTAGGGGTTAATACATTTATTATAGTGGCGGCGATGTCCGGTCGGCAGATTAGGGATTAATAAGTGTAGGTAGGTGGCAGCGACGTTGGCGGGGGGCAGAATAGGGGGTAATAAATA
The DNA here is from genome assembly GCF_027579735.1 of Bombina bombina. Lineage (NCBI taxonomy): Eukaryota > Metazoa > Chordata > Amphibia > Anura > Bombinatoridae > Bombina > Bombina bombina. The sequence goes on along the minus strand of NC_069502.1, from coordinate 723,176,120 downwards.
TAATGGAGGTGTCGGCGATGTTAGGGGCAGCAGATTAGGGGTTCATAGGTATAATGTAGGTGGCGGCGGTGTCCGGAGCGGCAGATTAGGGGTTAATAAGTGTAAGGTTAGGGGTGTTTAGACTCAGGGTTCATGTTAGGGTGTTAGGTGTAGACTTAGAGAGTGTTTCCCCAAAGGAAACAATGGGGATACGTTAGGAGCTGAACGCTGTTTTTTTGCATGTTTTTTTTCAGCCAGCTCAGCCCCATTGTTTCCTAAGGGGATATCGTGCACGAGCACTTTTTTCCAGCTTACTGCTACCGTAGGCAACGCTGGTATTGAGGGTTCAAGTGGAGCTAAATTATGCTCAACGCTCTCTTTTCTGAGGCTAACGCAGCCATTCAGACAACACGTAATACCAGCGTTGGCTTAAGGGTGCGCTGGAAAATAAAGCCTCATTAGCACCGCGGGTCTTTACCGACAAAACTCTAAATCTAGGCGTATGTTTGGTCTACAAAACACATTTTTACCAAATAAAGCTAAAAATGCTCTAGCATTTGGGATTTGCCTTTGTGAAGTATACTGTATTGGCTGACTAGCTATATATATATATATATATATATCTATATATATATATATATATATATATATATATATATATATATATATATATATATATACTAGTCCTAAAGCCCGTTCACACGGGCCATTTTTTGCAGTACAGTGGTCCCACCCCTTGCTTTCTCTCCCTGCCACTCTCTTTTGCTTTCTCTCTCTCCCCCCTCTCTTTTGCGCTCTCTCTCCCCCTCTCTTTTGCACTCTCTCTCTCCCCCCTCTTTTGCGCTCTCTCTCTCTCTCTCTATCTCCCCTCTCTTTCTATCTCCCCTCTCTTTCTATCTCCCCTCTCTCTTTCTCTCTCTCTCCCCTCTCTCTCTCTCTCTCTCTCTCTCCATCTCCCCTCTCTCTTTCTCTCTCTCACCTCTCTCTTTCTCACTCTCCCCTCTCTTTAAAGAAGAAACCATTTTTGCATCACAACTTAGGGCATTAAACCTAGAAATTATTATTCACAACACATCAGTAAAAGCCTTTTAATAGTTTAATGTGCATATGCATTGACTATAAATAAGTCTAGGAAACCATATTTTACCATTTTATAGACCCAGCCATTACACCAGGGATTAGTTATGAAATAGGTATTACAGATCCTGAAAAAAAATAGAGCACATTATAGTACATTACAGCACATTATAGGAAAATCCAGCTACAGGAGCCCTCACAAGGATTCACTTGGTGCTGGGGTAACATATTATGCTGCAATGTAAGGAATCAAGTATTGTGTCATATTGAACACAGCCATAACCATGGCTGGAATAAAAGGGCCTGCAAATGCTAGTCTTTTAGAACTTTGCCTCTTTACATAAACAAGTGTTGTGTTTGGGATATATAAGCTCTACTGGGATCATGCTAAACATTGCATAAACAAATATTAGGACTTTGTGCTTAATTCATAACCTTTGTACTGCTTTAGACCGCTGCTCCATAACTTGTGTTTCTGGCGAGTCTGAAGTCCATTCGGAGCTTGATAGATAGCCCCCTATGTGCTTTATCCATAGCCTTTGCACTGCTACAGAGGGGTCTTGTCAAGTTTGTGTATTTACTTTACATGAATATCTGTGCATGAACAACAAGAAGTTATAAAGACAATGTGTGCCTTATCCACAGCTTTTGTACTGCTGTAGAGGAGCACTGTGTATTTTCTGTGTCTACTTCGCACTAATACCTGTGCTCAAACAGCAAGAAGTTATAAAGAGACTCTGTGCTATACCTACATTCTTTGTACTGCTGTAGAGGAGTCCTGTATAGTTTCTGTGTTTACCTCACATTCATCTAAATTACAAGTGTTGCGGTACGGCTATACCGCTGAAAATTTGGCCTTTGCACACGGAATGGAAGGTCATCCATATTACACGTTACGGTGGTAAAGCTTTACCGCTATCATTTTAGCCTGTACCGCAACTCTCTATTCCGCACTCAAAAAATGAGTGTGGAATTTTCAGGTCGCCCTAATCTAAAAAAAAGTCCACCAAAAATGTTTTAAAATACTAACCCCTAAATAGGTACTCACCATTTCTGAAGTCCGGCGGTGAAGGTCTTTTTCCAGGCAGCCCCATCTTCATCCAGTGCGGGGACATCTTCTTTCTTAATCTGGAGTTAAGGTGGTACAGAGCGGCCACAGAGCCAGCAGCCACAGAGCCACCCAGCAGGATTCTCTTCATGCGATCGTCGCCGCAAGATTGAATGCAAGGTATCCGTTTTATATTGGGTTACCTTGCTTTCTTATTGGCTGAAATTTTGAAATTAGCCAATAGGAGGAGAGCTGCTTAAATCCTATTGGTTGATTTGAAAATCCAATAAGATTTAAGCAGCTCTCATCCTATTGGCTGATTTCCAAATTTCAGAAAATAGGAATGCAAGGTACCCCAATATAAAACGGGTACCTTGCATTCAATCTTCAGTGTGTGATGACTATCGCATGAAGAGGATACTTCAAAGCTGGATGACTCTGCGGCCGCCTTCGCTACATGCCGCCTTCACTCTGGATGAAGAAAGAAGAAGACCTTTACTGCCAGACTTCAGGAATGGTGAGTACTTATTTAGGGGTTAGTATTAGGTGGGGTTTTTTTATGTTTTTGGGTGGGGTTTTTTTTAGATTAGGGATTTTTTTTATTTTTTAATGGGCACTAAAAAACTGATTGCCCTTTTAAGGGCAATGCCCAAACAAATACCCCTTTAGGGGCAACGGGTAGCTTAGGTTTTTTTACAGTTATTTTTTTATTTTATTTTGCGGGGTTGGGTGGGGGTTTTACTGTTGTGGGGGACTTTGTAATTTTTTAATGTAAAAGCTGATTGCTTCAGGGCAATGCCCTACAAAAAGCCCTTTTAAGGGCTATTAGTAGTTTATTGTTAGATTAGGGGGTGTTTTTATTTTGGGGTGGCTTTTTTGTTTTTAAAGGGGTATTCGATTAGGTTTAATTTTTATTAATTAATTATTGTTTTTTTGGTAATCTAAGATTTTTATTTTTTGTAAATTTAGACTTTTTTTTTTTGTACTTTTAGTTGTTGTTTTTTTCCGTAGTGTTAGGATTTTTTAATTTAGTAATTTATTTATTTTTATTTTTAGTTCATTTTAGTTTTTTAAAATAGTTATGTTAGGTTTATTTATAGTTTAATCTTAAGTTTTTTTTTATTTCACAGGTAAGTTTTTATTTATTTTAAGGTAGTTATATTGTAACTGTAATTTAAAGTTAGCGGGTGGTAGGTTTAGGGGTTAATAGTTTAATTTAGTGTGTCACAGTGTGGGGGGCCGGCATTTTATAGGTTTATTTTAGTAGTTGCAATGTGGGGGGTCAGGGGTTTAGGCGTTAATAGGTTTATTACAGTATTTGTGATGCAGGGGTTGGTGGTTTCGTGGGTTAATAGGTTTATTTTATTAGTAGCAATGTGGGGTGCCAACGGTTTAGGGGTTAATAATTGTATTTTAGTAGTAGCGATGTGGGGGTCGGCGGGTTTAGGAGTTAATAGGTTTATTTAGTGTCAGTGATGTCGGGGGCAGCGGTTTAATACCTTTATTTAGCGTTGGCGATGTTGGAGGCGGCATATTAGGGGTATTCAGATTAGGGGTTTATGTTAGGGTGTTAGGTTTTTACATAACCTTCTTGTCTCCATAGACATCAATGGGAAATGCGTTATAGCAATCTCCATTCCGCAACCGCAGGTGTTATTTTTTTTTTCTAACACTTTTTCCACATTGATGTCTATTGGGGAAAATGTGCACGAGCACGTCAAGTCAGGACTTGGCTTTTGTATGGTATGGAGCTTATCGCACCATAACGCACAGCACAAGAAGGTTTTTCTGTAACTTGTAATGGCAGCGTTATGGAATGGCAGCGTTATGGAAAGTGCGGTACTGCTATAAACAGACCCTGTACCTAGCCCTATGTAGTTTCTGTGTCTGCCTCACATTAATACCTGTACTTAAACAGCAAGAAGTTATAAAGAGTCTTTGTAAGAAACAGAGGCGGAACAATAGTAAGCTGTAAGGAACAGTATGACTCCATGAGGACTTTGTCAGAATCAAAGAAATATATATGGGTCACTTCAAGGAGCAGTGCTTAAGCATATATACTAAATTGCAAAGGTGAGGACATAGCCACCAAAAGGTGGAGACGTCCAAAAAAAGTATGCTTTTTTGCACTAATGAATTTGCAAGTCTAATAGTGTGAGAAAAAATGTATATTAAAAAGTAACTTTTATTAGGGAATAATAAAAAGACAGCAGGTATTGATAAATATCTCGCTGCCGGATCGCAATAGTTCAAAACACTTCTCCTGTGTTAAAAAATAACTATGTATATCTTATAATGACTCAGAAAGGATATTGGTATCAGTAATTACTGTATAGTCTTGTGTAATTGGATTATAAATGTACAAGAGTCTAGGAAAACTGATATCACATGAGTTACCTTACAAAGGGCTAAATATTACAGTGGACCTAGATCTTCTTATTGACATATATATAAAATTCCTATTCCTAGCCTGTTATTCTAATACTGAAGCAGAATCCCTAATAATAAGGAGTACCATTACAAATCAAGAGATTTCACAGATTCGTGTCTGTATAATAAAGGTGAGATCACCAAAGAACGAAAATGAGAGTATATCTCTGAATGTTAAAGTAATATTATATATTATATATGACAGCAGTGCTTGATGACACCAGTGGAAGTAAAATTGTCTCAGAAGACAAACCATTGAATGTTTAATACTTAGACAAATATAGGTGTTACATAAACAAGAGTCTATAAATTTATTATAAGAGGGTTAAGTGAATAGACATATGGCACAAAGTTCGCATAGTGGAATTGACTGGTATCTCTGAACACTTTATTAGGATTATATCTAAACCGTTGTTGCGTCACAATTTATGTTATTGATCGATGTAATTCGTATCTATCAAATGTATATTGCATGTATTGATCTATGTACAGTGTATCGATCATATGTGTATTGCATCGATTGAGCTATGTAATCTATGTATCTATCTATCTATCAAATCTATCTATCTTGTGGTTCTGCAAGTGGACTGTTTGCGGTTGATTGCGGTGCGTTACACTTGGAGTTTGCTCTGTCACTGTGATGCGGCCGTAACCCTTACACTACCTGATAGATACGACATCATAACTGATGTTTTAAAGTACGTTATTGCAAACAATTTGGGAATGTTAGGTGATTTAGGCCCTTTATGGGTTAAAAGCAGACTCTGAATAAACTATGTAATTTTCCAGGTGAGTTTTGCCAGGGATCCCCCTCCAGCATGCCACAGTCCAGGTGTTAGTCCCCTTGAAACAACTTTCCATCACTATTGTGGCCAGAAAGAGTCCTTGTAGGTTTTAAAGTTCGCCTGCCTATTGAAGTCAATGGCGGTTCGCGCGGTTCGCGAACCGAAAATTTTAAGTTCGCTACATCACTACTCAAGGGGTTAAAATAATCTATGGTGAGAAAGACTTCCCTTATTTTAGCTGACAAGTTCCTTTTAGACACAAATCTTGCTTCATCTTTGTGAATAATACTAGGAAGAAGATATTTGAGCTGTTGTGCTAAAATAGAGGTAAGTAGTTTATAATCCATATTCAACAGGGCTATAGGTCTGTAAGATTCTTTCTTACCCGGGTCCTTCCCTTGCTTTAATAACAGGGTGGTATAGGAAGCCGCAAAATTAGATGAGGCCACATTTCCCTGATTGTACATATCATTAAAGAGCGTAGTTAAGTAGGGTACAATTAAAAGAGATAGTATTTTATCAAATTTGTTGGGAGAGTATCCGGGCCTGGAGCTTTATTTAAGGAAAGATCCTGAATTGCGCTAGACACTTCTGACTCAGAGATGGGAGAATTAAGAATCTCGGCTAGATCGGGTGTTATGGTTGGATAGGAGATTTTACTACAGAACTCCTCATGCTCAAGGTTATTTGAGATCCTGAGGGAATTTAAGTCTTGATAATAGTCTGAGAAGGCCTTCAAAATCTCTTCTGCTGTCTTCAGAATTTTACCTTCACTTTGAAGGGAGTGGATTAGAGGTGAGCCTTTATCTCTGTTGACTAAATTTGCAAGGAGTTCCCCTGTTCTATTTCCATACCTATAAAATTTAGCGTGAAATCTTAGACCTTTCTGGGTAGACCTATAGAGAAGGAAAGAATCGCTTTCTCCTAACGCACTTGCGTATCTTGTCCAGTTCTCTGATGTTTTCTCCAGTAAATAATGATTATATGAGTTAGATACTGATCTCAAGACTTATCTTTCCCTTAATTTTAGTTTCTTTGTCCTATTGATGCTGTAGGCGTATATCTCCCCTTTGAGAACCGCTTTTGCAGTTTCCCAGAAAACAGTGGGACGACCGGTATATTCCTGATTAAAAAAGACATTCTCCTCGAACTTGAAATTGAGCCAGTTTTTAAACTTAAAATCTGATGACAAATTTGGGGAAAAAAAGACAGACGGTTCCTGTTTACAAGATCACTAAACTGAAAATCAAGAAAGATAGGAGTGTGATCCGAGATACAGATAGGGAGAATCCCTGCAGAAACTCTGATTTTACACAGCCTTTCATCCAGAAGCAATAAATCTATTCTAGAAAGTGTCTTATGTGCCTTAGAGAGGCATGTAAAATCTATAATATCAGGGTTTTGTGATCTCCAAAGGTCACAAACCCTAAGGTTCCGAAAAAGCCTGGTAAATAGTTTTGATTCCAGATTATCTCTTTTGCTTTTAGGACACAAGAGGTTCTGTCTTAATCTATCAAGAGGGTGCTGTGGTGCCATATTAAAGTCACTGCCTAGTATTAAATAACCTTCTGCATAAGACGTGATTTTAGCTTGCAATGCTTCCCAAAAGGCTGAATTAAAGACATTAGGTGCATAGATATTACATAATGTATAAAGTGTTTTAGCAAGTTTAATTTTTACCATTCAAAATCTCCCCTCTAATTCTGCACTAACAAGAAGAACCTCATAGTTTTTTGTGAGACGTGTTAGACTTTTACGGGAGATTTTATGTTTTTTTTTTATTTTCTTAGGTGCCGGCAGTTTCTAAAGTGCCGTAAGTCCCTGGCGACTGCAGAAATTTGTATTTACGCTCATTTCTGGACATCGCTAGTTTATCCGACTTACGGCACTTTATGAACTGCCTGTGGGGTTTATGTAATACCCCGATGTGTGAGGTGAAATTACGGGTGGTGTGGGTTTCAATGCTTGCGCCATATATGTAATCTCTCCCCTTGTAGTTACAAGACATTTCTGTTTTCTTGCTATAGAATAACATATTGACCAATTCTAAACATTGTTAAAACAAATTAGCAGCTTGCATGTTTCAATTGTTTTTCAATAAACAAATTCCACCCACCACTTAACCCCTTAGTGACCAGACCACTTTTCCATTTGTTGACAGTTTGGAAGCAGGGCTATTTTTACATTTCTGTGGTGTTTGTGTTTAGATGTAATTTCCCTCTTACTCATTTACTGTACCCACACTTATTATATACCGTTTTTCTCGCCATTAAATGGACTTTCTAAAGATACAATTTTCTTCATCATATCTTATAATTTACGATTAAAAAAATATAAAATATGAGGAAAAAATTGAATAAAACACACTTTTTCTAACTTTGACCCCCAAAATCTGTTGCACATCTACAACCACCAAAAAACACCCATGCTTAATAGTTTTTAAATTTTGTCCTGAGTTTAGAAATACCCAATGTTTATATGTTCTTTTTTTTTTTTGCAAGTTATAGGGCAATAAATACAAGTAGGACTTTGCTTTTTTCAAACCATTTTTTTATTCAAAATTAGTGATAGTTACATTGGAACAGTGATATCTGTCAGGAATCCCTGAATAACCCTTCACATGTGTGTGTGTGTATATATATATATATATATATATATATATATATATATATATTGGTAGACAACCCAAAGTATTGATCTAGGCCTATTTTAGTATATTTCATGCCACAATTTCACCGCCAAATGCATTTAAATGCAACTCTATCGTCGTTTCATAGATTACATCATTTTAATTTGGAAGGGAGATAGAGAAATTTTAGATATATTTTTAGAAGATTTTAATAATAATGAATTTGATATTAAACTAACTTATGAAATTAGCACTAATAGTATTAGCTATCTGGATATAGACATAGAAATACAAAATAATGAGATCATCACAAAAACTCATTTTAAAAAGGTGGACTCTAATGGTTATATTCATAATACTAGCTGCCACTACAAAAAATGGCTAGAAAACATTCCTAAAAAACAATTTTTGCGAATTAGGAAAAATTGCACTAGACAAGACGACTTTGAAAAACAGGCCACATATTTAGAAAATAAATTCAAAAAGAGAGGTTATAAGGAGGAATTGATTAACAAAGCTAGAATAGAAGCTAAAGAAAAAACACAACATGATCTATTACAATGCAAAAAGAAGAAAGATTACAATGATGATTTTTTAAATATACCATTTATTACAGATTATAATATTAATCATAATAAACTAAGAGGAGTTTTAAACAAGCACTGGCAATTACTCCAAAGAGACCCTTATATTGGTGAATCATTAACAGATAAACCAAAAATAGTGTTCAAAAAAATGAGAAATATTCTGGCACCAAGCACTTTTAAACCCCTAAGAACGAACCCCTCAGATGTGGACCTAAAAAGACAAAAAATAGAAGGATATTTTCCGTGCATATCTTGCAAAGCATGTAAATACAGCAGTAAAAAAACAAGTGTAAAATCAACTGTGACCCAAAAAGACTATAAAATTAGAGATGTAATAAAGTGTTCTGATAAAAATGTTGTATATCTAATTGAATGTCCATGCCATAAACAGTACTTGGGGGAGACCTCACGTATGTTGAGGGAAAGAATTAGAGAGCATATCCTAAACATAAAGCATGGATATGAAAAACACCTGCTCTCTAAACATTTTAAAGAAAAACACAACCAAAACCCAAAAGGCTTAAAATATTGGGGCCTGAGGAAAATAAAACAAGACTGGCGTGGGGGAGATATAAATAAAAAAACTTTTAAGAGCAGAAGCAGAATTAATTTTTAACTTTAAAACTCTTACCCCTCTAGGCCTAAATGCTGAGTTAGATCTTAATCCTTTTCTATAGAAACGTTTTTTTTCTTAAGTTTTATGTATCAAATGATTGTATATAATTTTATAAAGGTAAATGAATTAGTTATTTTATATTTTACTGGTATGATGGTTTTTATCACTTCCTCCCTTTTAAGATTATTTATTAATATGAGCGCTTATAATGAGTTTTCAGAATAGTACCCACATGTAGTGTAAAAGAAAAGGTTGACTATAGATGAAAGTAATATATGCTAATCCAGATTAAATAGAGGTTACTTTGCACACATTGTGTATATAAATATGTATATTGAACACCAATTCACTTGAAATATGGGTCAAAAATAATTAATAAATCAACTATCTATTATTATAGATTATATGTATTGTTATTGATTTATAATTTATTATTGTATTTTAAATTTTATTCCTGCATTTTGTATTGTATTGATTTCTATTCTATTTTATAAAATTAGTGGACTAAACTAGTTATTAAATTAATTGACAGTATGGGGTAAACAATTGGATATATAAATATGGATCTAATAGAATATGACAAATTTCTTAACTATTATATTTTTTAACTAGTTTTAACCAATTTTAATTATATACTATTATTTTTAAGATATTTATAGCAAAAAGATTTAGTGCTCAAAAATTACAAAGAATTAAACACCAGAAAGAACTGAAAATAAAATCAAAAGAAATCAGTTGTCCCTTTAAGAAAAAGAAACACTTTCCCTTTAAGGATTCCGGTATAAAAGACTGTCTGACAGGATGCAGTTCATCTTGATAAAAGCATCTTAGCTGAAACGCGTAGATGACCCAGGACAAGATCCGGTCAGCTGGCCAGCCTTTGTAACGGAGATTTTCCCTGTATTTCCTGTTCAGCAGCAATCTTGGAAGTGTCACTGTGGTTGACGGAACATTTGGGAAAAAAAAAAAGTTGAAACCTTACCATTGAGGATATTGTGCTCCTGGTAGCACTTTGCAAACAACAAAAGAATTATACCGCTGTTTTGAAAGAAACACTCACCGGCAACCCGGCAAGGCTATTGGTGCGGCCAAGAAGTCACGTGAAGACACACACGTCACAGCCAGGTAACGGCTGATTCAGAAACATAACCTTTCGTATTTTGGTGAGTGCAGTTATACTTTTATGTTTTGGGACCAACGATTTGATATTTCCATTCATATATATCAACAGAGGATAAATTGCCAATAACTGTCATATTGTCAATAACTGTCAACTTGAATATAACAGTAACCGCCAGTATAAGGGGTACCCCGCAGAAAAATTGACCTCTCTCAAAAAAAGTATTTTTGTTAACTCTGGAGATATAAGAACTAACAATATCCTATACTATAAAA